>NW_026516060.1:0-8659 GCF_023601865.1 Aspergillus affinis | reverse complement strand
GTTGGTTCAATTTTCTACCTAACGAAGCTGACTGGCGAGTTAATGTTTCGAAAAATGGTTGGACAAGCGATAAGATTTCTCTTAATTGGTTAAAAACACATTTTATTCCAAATATACGATTAAGAAAGGAAAAACATTGTTTTCTAGTACTAGATGGTCATGGGAATCATCTTACTCCGGAATTTAATCAGCTATGCTCTGAAAATGATATCATCCCTATTTGTATGCCACCTCATGCATCGCATCTTTTACAGCCACTTGATGTAGGCTGTTGTTACGGACCCTTGCAACACTAGGAGCCGCGAGGCAGAAACGATAGGACGACAGCGGCCCGAGGCTGATGACGCTACGGAGGAAACATAGATCACGTAATATGGTATGCCAGCACCATATGGTATACGATATACCATCGGGTATGTTGTAGACCAGATGGTATACCGCAGACCTACAAGGTATACGGGATGGTATACTTAAGGAAGACTATATAAGGACACTCGCTCGCCCACCTGTTAGATAGTTCTTGTTTAGTTCCTCGTGTTCAATAACAATTACGTTCTTTAATAGTAACTTGTTACTGCTATTAGATTCGCCTATCACTATTATAGGAAGGTATACGTACCGACCTGGCCTTACTTCTATCTTTGCTGTATTCAGGATCCTCAGGGGGGATCACCGAGACACTCAATACCCGTTCCAGTTAGTAGAGCTACCGGGCTCTTAGGTTAAGTATCACCCATCCAGGACTTAGGATCAACCAGTTGATCACCCAGTGCTTGAACTTATCTACGGTAGCAGGCTTAGCGCAGCTTAGACGGATCCTAGAGTTTGACACATTGAACACTGTGCAGTGCGAATCGAGTTCGAGCAGCCATATCGACCACTTCGAGTAACGTTAGATCTCGAAATACCTCAGGTTCCAGTGGTGCCAGAGCGCCCACGACGGAGGAACTGATGGGGATAATTGGTCAACTCCAAGGCCACATACAGACGCTAGAAGGGCGTTTGGCAGTAAAGTCAATTAAGGTCAGACCGCCAGAGACCTTTGACGGAACTAGATCCAAGCTACGAGCTTTCACGACTCAGCTAGATTTATACCTTCGAATGAATCATAAGAAGTTAGCACACGAAGCAGATAAAGTTTTTTTCGCGTTAACCTACCTCACGGGGCCAGCATTCGATTGGTTTGAACCCTACATTAGGGATTATCAAGAACAACCTGTCGACAAACAAGATGACGACACAAAAGAGATATTCGCCAGCTATAATGACTTCAAAAGATGACTTCAAGGAACGTTCGGAGATATCGATGCGACAAGAAACGCCGAAAGAAAGCTGTGGCGACTCAGACAAACTGAATCGGTCAGCAAACTAGCATCAAACTTTCAACAGATTATCTTATACCTAGACTGGGATAAGGATTCTTATATCGCAAAGTTCGAGGAAATACTGAAACCAGAAATCCAGAAGAAGTTGATTTGGATAGAAAAATCAAACTCACTCAGCAAAATGATAGAGCAAGCAGTCAAAATCGATAACAAGCTTTACGATTTTAATGCTCGACGAAGAGAAAATCGGTCCGGAATACGATTCCAAGGACATCAGAAAATAAATAGCTATCGAGCTAACGACAGACGAACAGCGCAACCAAGAAGCCAAAGATACAGTAATCCTTATAGGTTACAGCCTATAGAACTAGATGCTACCGAAAGACGGTAACAGCAATTGTCAAAAGAAGAGCTCGATCAACAAAGAAAAGAACAGTTATACTTTAACTGTAGAAAAGCAGAGTACCGATCGAAAGAGTGCAGATTACCAAAAAAAGGAGCCAACGGTAAGATACCGAGGAGGTCCGGCACTAAAGAGCTCAGAGTAACGCAAAAAATTAACGAGATTGTACAGCCCGCGAGAGGCGCATACGACATGAGTTAGTAACCTTTAGGCGTAACGGACGCGCAAGGACCAACAGAAGAATCATGCATTGTCTAAAAATTACAAGACGAAAACGACTACCCACGAATTCCCGACAACGTGGAAGAGGCCACAAGGAGATTAGCGAATTCTCTACAGATGTTCAGTGAAATAACCGAGAAGCTTCTGAACGTAACACGCTATGACGAGAATTGGGAGGAAAGACAGTTTCAAGATCCAGAGATATCCGATAGCGAAGACTCAGAACACTGGCCTATAAATGACGAGACGGATGGGTCTCTCAAAGCTATCAGCAAAAAGCCAGATTCATTAGGTAATAACTGGATTCGAATGCTAGGAAATTTCGACCCACTGAACGAAAATTACGGGACTCAATGGGAAGGCCGTAATCCCAACACGGAGACACTCTCAGAAATACCAGAAATACCCGACGAAAACTTTCACGAATAGATACCCAGTCAGGAGGACGCTAGCAGCACTGACTCGGAAAATAATTAAGTGATCAAGAATACCTCTAATTATAATCAAGCGGAATACAGAACCTCTAATTAAAAAGGGGAAAACAGCGAAGCCGATCAGCATGTCTTCACTCTACTGAAAGAAATCAGTAACGAGTAATAGAAAGAGAAGTTAATCCAGGACCTAAAACAGGATCCAACCAAATTTACAGGGAAACTGCGACGCATTATCTCGCAATGTCCGCACTGGAAGTTAGACTGTTGGAACCCACAGAGAGAGGACTGGGCAACACACAGAGTGAAATGCGCAACAGAATATACTACAAGATGCAGGATATGCGACCGATAGAATTACGATTATCATTAGGCTCTACAGAAAATGAGCAAACGAACCGGTTACATCAGATCCTTACACGCATGTCGACAAGAGAATTACGAATGCTTGTATCAGATAACACACGTAACGCACCATTGCCTACTATAGGTTGCATGTCAGGACGACGAATGCAAAGACCCAATATACGAAACACTGAAATACATCTCACAATGTTATATAGTCAAGGAAGGGACAGGATACTCATATAGGAAACCAGAGTGCGCTTGCATTGGATACTCTATACACCCAGACCACGGGAGAAGACATTGGACAGGATGTTAGGAAAACTATTGTTAAGTTTACTATAACGCGAAGCTTGGACAACATTTCTCACGACAGTCACGAGGGTTAGCAGGACCCCGTTAGGCAAACAGTTTATCAGTAATAGCCCAAAAAGGATTGCATTTGAAATTGATAGCTACAGTTCTGAACCAGAACGCTCGAGTCATGGTAGACTCTGGAGCAACGGGCAACTTCATAGATCTAAGATTTCAGGAACAGCTGAAGATCTTAGGGATAACAAAGGCTACGCTAGAGCCTATCACAGGACTGAACGGTAAACCATTGGAAGGATACCTTACAGTCGAATTAGGACCAGTACCCATGGTTATAAAGGGTTATTTTGAGTATATAAGTTTCGACGTGACACCTTTAGGACAGTATGACGTGGTGTTGGGGATCCCATGACTTCGGGATCATAACCCAGAGATTGATTGGAAAACAGAGAGTCTTCAATTCACGAAATGTGAATGCCCACGACAAGGCCAAATGAAGAAGGCATCTGAGGCCAAACGGCATGCTCAGGGCCAAGCGAGCCGAACTGACGCTAAAAGATCAAGGGGTGAATCTACTAATACGCTAACTGAAAATGCCGAGCAGGTGGACACTGCGGTCGCAGTTATGGCAGCAACCAAACCTACGGGAAAGGAATGGTTAGTACGACTTTCTGGTTAGGCACCAGATACACGACAAGAGTACGCTAACACGATAGCTACTACTGAATACAATACGGAACTGCACGAACAGATCGAGTCATGGCAAATGATCGATGCTACAGAATTAGCGGCCAGCAAAGAAGTACAGCAGTTACCAGACAAATACGAAAGATTTCAGAAGCTATTCGAACAACCCGAGAAGCCTGAACTACCAGAACACGGAAAACATGACTACCGGATTCCTCTTAAAGATGAAGACAAAGTCGCATGCAAAAAGATCTACCCTATATCAGAAAAGGAGTCTCAGATCTTGCGACAATACATTGAGAAACAACTTGTAAAAGGCTATATCAGACTATCGACATTACCTGCAGGATACGGAGTCCTGTTCGCACCAAAAAAGGATGGGAGCTTACGATTGTGCGTTAATTACTGACCATTAAACGAACAAACCATTAAGGACAGACATCTATTACCGCTCATTGCAGAGATACAAGACAAAATCAGAGAAGCAAAATGGTTTACAAAGTTCGACATTACTGACGCATATAACAGATTGAGAATCGCCAAAGGAGAAGAATGGAAAACGGCTTTTAGAACGAAATACGGACATTTCGAATACTTAGTTATGCCATTCGGGCTAATTAATGCGCCAGCATCATTCTAGCGATTTATTAACGAAATTTTGGGAGAATTGCTCGATACCTTTGTCATCGCGTACCTAAACGATATTCTGGTATTTTCGAATAACGAAGAAGAGCACATTCGACACGTAAAACAAGTGCTACGGAAACTACGCATTGCTAAGTTACGATTGAAACTCAAGAAGTGTGAGTTCTATGTCCAAAAGACAGAGTTCTTAGGACACTGGATCACTACCGAAAGAGTATACATGGAAAGAAGCAAAGTCCAGGCAATCAGGGATTAGCCTGTACCCAAAAGCCTAAAAGAAGTCCAACAGTTTACCGGATTGATCAACTATTATCGGAGGTTTATCGATGAATACGCCAAATCCATAATACCGATATTCAACTTGTTAAAACAGAATCAGAAGTTTGAATAGATAATACAGGCACAGCAAGTTTTCGATAACGTAAAACGGAGAATCACGACCGCATCAATCCTAGTACAGTACGATCCAGAGAAGCTGATTACGATCGAAACCGACGCATTCGACTATGCTATCAGTATAAGAATGACACAACTAGATGAGAACGGTAGAGCCAAACCAATTGCGTTCCATTTACGAAAACTTATTCAGGCAGAAATGAATTACGACATTTACGACAAAGAATTGCTAGCCATAGTGACAGCATTCAAAGTATGGAGAGTGTACCTGGAAGGAGCTCAGCACCAGATTCTAGTGAAAACGGATTACAAGAATCTTACGTTCTTTACCACGACCAAAGAATTGACTAGAAGACAAGCGAGATGGTCAGAAAAGTTATTACAGTTTGATTTTAGAATCGAACATTGCAAAGGAACAGAAAACGGACAAGCAGACGCGTTTAGTCGACGACCAGACTACGAAATTACGGATCGAATTGTGGAGCCGGCAATATTGAAACAAAACAAAGACGGTTTACTTTCGTACAACAGATAACATTCGATCTCGGTAACAATCGAAATCAGTGATAACATTGTTAACAAAATCATCAAGGCAACCAAGGAAGACGCCATAATTCAACAAATTGCAGAAAACTCAGCAGAAAATGAAAAGATCGCTACTGACGAGGACGGGTTAATGTATATGTACAGACTCATTTACATACCAGAGTGTATAAGAACTGAGATTATTGCTATGCATCATGATAACCCTATATACGGACATTTCGGAGTCGAAAAGACTACCGAACAGATCACAAGGAATTACTACTTTCCAAACGTCAGACGGAAAGTACAGGATTATATTACGAAAAAATGCGAGACTTGCATTAGGGACAAACTAGCAAGATATTAATCTTACGGAAAAATGCAGTCACCAGACGCACCATCGAGACCTTGGAAATGGATCACGATAGATTTCGTGGGACCTTTACCTAAATCTTAGGGATGGGACATGATCGCAGTCATCACAGATAGACTGACAAAGTACGCATACATGATACCATGCAAGACAACGATAAAAGTTACAGATATGATACATTTGCTATTAGTACACATTATCATACGATACGGGATGCCACAACGAATCACTTCGGACAGAGACAAACTATTTACATTGAAATTTTGGCAATCATTTACCGACTAAATGGGAATCAATCACTCATTGACAACGTCATATCATCCACAAGGAAACGGTCAAACAGAAAGGATGAACCAGACGATAGAACAGTACCTTAGGTACTACGTGAACTATCAGCAGGACGACTGGGCAGGACTGTTACCAATGGTAACATTCGCATACAATAACGCGATACATTCAACTACAGGAGTTATACCGTTTTATGCAAATTACGGTTACAACCCTATGTTAACTGGAGAACCACGGAATAAGGCACTAGTTGCGACAGAAGCTCAAGAGACATTTAATACGCTCAAATATCTTTACGCACAGATGTCAAGGGATATCGATTTTTTCAATCTCAGAGCAGCAGTATATTACGATAAGTACTATGGAAAAAGACTTACCTTTAAAAGAGAGAAAAAAGTGTTCCTGCTCCGCAGAAACATTAAAATCAAGCGACCAAGTCAGAAACTCAACTACCAAAAGATTGGACCATTTACGATCGAAGAAAAAATTGGATCGGTTAACTATCGCTTGAAGCTACTAAAATCGATGAAAAGGATACATCCAGTATTTCATGTCTCATTATTGGAACCAGCACCAGCAAACGCGCAAATCGCAGAAAATGTGGAAATCGCAGACGATACGGAACAGGAATACGAAGTTGAAAAAATCTTAGATTACAAGAAAGTCAGCGGAAGATCACACTACCTGGTAAAATGGGAAAGATATGATATCTCAGAAAATACATGAAAACCTATCGAGAACCTGATGGGGTGCCACCAGTCGGTTCGACGGTACCATCAGTAGCAGAAGGATCGAAAGCCGACCAAAAAACGAGATCATTCATTAACTGGCTCAATGTAGGATCACTAGAGACAGCAGCAAGCTGGGCAGTCTCGTATTCACTGGCCAAACGATCCAGCTCGCGCAAATCTTCGGCAGACGGAGGGTCTTCTCCGTCCAACACGTCCATTATATGGGAATCATGATCTAACATCTTTCTATTACATTCTTTTAAGAAATTGCGATGCTTTCGCAAACGTTTCAGTTTAGCGAAGAGTTGTTCTATTTGCTCTTCGGCTTGTTCGATTTCGGAAGATAATCGATTCTCGTTACGTTTCAGACGATCCCACTCTCGTTTACTATGAAATCGTTTTTCGCATTTGCGGCCACGACGGGTGCAGGCTGCACAGTTTCGATTTTTGGAATCTATGAAGCAGGGAAGACCGCGGGAAAAGCACTAGGTACAAAGAAGTTCGACCTGGATACCGTTACGGATAATACGGTCAGCCTGTTGGCAACGTTCCTTATAGCGATTACGCTTGGGCATAATGACGCACGTCAAGAAAAGGGGTCAGGAAAAGGAAGGAGAACACTTACCAGCGATAAAACGGGGGATAGCTGTCTTATCTGTTCTTTAAGGGATAAAGAACCTGAAAGAGGGAAAATGGTGTTACGGACTTTTGCAACATTAGAAGCCGCGAGACAGAAACGATAGGACGACAGCGGCCCGAGACTGATAACGTTACGGAAGAAATATAGATCACGTGATATAGTATACCAGTACCATATAGTATACGATATACTATCGGGTATGTTATAGACCAGATGGTATGCCGCAGACCTACAAGGTATACGGGATGGTATACTTAAGGAAAACTATATAAGGACACTCGCTCGCCCACCTGTTAGATAGTTCTTGTTTAGTTCCTCGTGTTCAATAACAATTACGTTCTTTGATAGTAACTTGTTACTGCTATTAGATTCGCCTATCACTATTACAGGAAGGTATACGTACCGACCTGGCCTTACTTCTATCTTTGCTGCATTCAGGATCCTCAGGGGGGATTACCGAGACACTCAATACCCGTTCCAGTTAGTAGAGCCACCGGGCTCTCAGGTTAAGTATCACCCATCCAGGACTTAGGATCAACCAGTTGATCACCCAGTGCTTGAACTTATCTACGGTAGCAGGCTTAGCGCAGCTTAGACGGATCCTAGGGTTTGACAGCTGTTTTGCGATTTTAAAACGCTTATACGGAGGCAAGGTGGCGGAATACATGAGACTCAACATCAATTCGATTGAAAAAGAAGATTTCCTGGATATCTTTCCTGGAGTGCGATATGACACTTTTAAGGAGACTACTATTCGGAATAGCTTTTTAGCTACTGGATTAGTTCCTTTTAATCCGGATCATGTGTTAGAAAAGTTAAATATTCAGCTTGAATCTTTAATACCTCTTGAACCACTACCAAATCGACCACCATCTTCCGGCAGTGATAGCGACTCCAATTCTCTCTAGACACTTAAAAGGCTAGAGAAATCTAAATCTTGCATCGATTTAGGCCTAGAACTTTCATCCGATAATCTCTCTTCACCTACAAAAAGAGAGATTCAGCACCATTACAATATGACAGTCCGATTGTTTTATCACCATCTTTTTCTTTCCGATCGATGCCGCCAGTTAGAAGAAGCAAATAAGAAGCAAGCAAGAAAAAGAATAAAACATAAAAAGCAGACTGCTCACAAGGGTAGTCTAGGAAAGTTAGAAGAGATTCAGGATAATATTGGTGTTGAAAGAAACGGTGGTAGTGATTATATATCTTTGGATCTAACTTCTACAGAAGCCATGGTTGAACCTGAATTATCTCAAATGTCTACTATTTGCCGCGAATTTACTTGTTCTGGCTGTAATACGAAAGGACACAGGATTAACCAATGTCCTGAGAG
>NW_026516059.1:0-8774 GCF_023601865.1 Aspergillus affinis | reverse complement strand
GGGATGGCGGGTCACGTGCCTAGGCGGTGAACCGCGGCCGTAAAATATAACTAAACTAAACTAAACTAAACTAAATCCCTATGGCTGCATTCTCTCTGTCTGATGGATCAAGTGGCTCGTCTACTCTATCTATATATTACGAATTAGTCACTCCTACCACAAAGAAGTTCACCGTGCCTTTTTGTCCATATTCCATTACCTCTGGTCTATACATATCCCTCTCTCTTGAGTTTCATGGCTTTCCTGTGGGCACGAGTCACATTTCTACCCCACGAGAATAACTTCTCTGACTGGCGCTTTTGCGCATCGGCCATGGCCATTAAGCCATTTTAGACCCCAGTCCAGCTACTCATGTTAGTCGTTTCTCTTCTACCGTCTTCCAAGCAAATACGGATAGGAACTTGTCCGATCACCAGAAATAGCAACAGTCTTGACACATTAAGGGTTTCAGACAGCACCGATGTCCGGCTCAACAGTGACTAATTGCAATTCCTTGCTATTCAACTTCATCCCGCTGGGACGGCATCTGCACCCGCTCTCACCTGGTTCAGCAGATGGCCAGTGGAAAGTACCCTGGGAGTGACGGCCATTCATTCGACAATGGAGTCGAACTCGACCATTGGCTGTCCCTTTTTACCTTAGACTTTCTCGCCTCACGGAGTAGTTATTCACAGGGCTCAATGGTAGGACACAGGCGTTATTCAAATAGTACATCGTATTCGTAGTGTAGCAAAATTCAACCTGTGAACGTATCAATCGTAGCCTCCTGGGCTCTAGGTGATATTGTTCGATTGTATCAGATCCTTAAAAACTACCAGATAGCTGATTCTTTTCCCCCCTTTCTTGTTGTTCTTCGCTGCGGTCCCGTTGTTGGTAGCGAAATCGAACCTGGTTCATTCCACGACGACGGAAGCACACCCGATGTTCATGATATTGCTATTATCTGGTTTATAGCTTGAATGTAAAAGCTGTTCAATAGAATAATCACAGCTACAAAACACTACTATGAGGCATAAAGAGAATCATATTTTAGTTCTCGGGCATGAGCTGTAGGGAATAACGAGCGTCTGTTGCAAGATATATATTTTGACCTCTAGGCTACTCAGCAACACTCGCCTCCCTTCGATCACAAGAACTCAAGTTCTGAGCGATTACATTTGGAAACTAGAAATAAATTTACAATTCAAAACTCCTCAATTTTGTTCATCCAAGACCAAGCAAACTTACGAAGATAATATTTGATTGAATGAGAGGGAGGCACAAATGCCTCGAAGACACCAGATATCAGATACTAGTTTCGAGCATGTTATCCAAACTGGGACGTATCCCACTTTTGTGACCAGCATGGAGTTGTGTTATAAACTTCCATCTAGGCGCGCCAATAGTTTTTCAAATCGAGTCAACGTTTTGCATAGTCAGTTAACTCGATATCTGAACTTGTTGGCGATGTGCACCTGGTTTATATGTACATTAACAACATAGTATCGACTGAAGACCAAAGATTCAGACTAATTTAAACTTGAAGAAAATTCTTTATATTGGTGGAAGTTCTGGTTTCACTTGAGCCATTATCCCTTGGAGAGTCTAAAATATTGTGTCGGATTTCTCCCACCTGCCGAACCACCGGTCTCAGGAAACTCACTCCCCCCTTTTCTCATCATCTGGATATTCTTCTTCTATCCAACGTACAATAGCAACAGTATTCTATCTCTAAAAAGATATAATTTGAAGAGAATCTCATGGCTGGAACATTTGAATTTATTATAATGCACCACGAAGACATTTTATTCCGTCATAATCTAATGCCCAAAGACAGTCCATCAACTCAACTGAAGATAACCACCCAATAACCCAGAACCAAAAGCTATGCTAATAATATCATCGAATATCAGGAAAATCGTCTGGATATCTGCATTCGATCACCCCAAAAACGCTACCATTGCATATCCGAATTGCTTCTTCTATGAATATCTCCCTGCTATCTCAACGCACGTACCGTCCAGCCTATTCAACTCGGAGAACTAATCGTCAGTGCGAGACATTTCGGGAGAATAAACCACCCACACGTGCCGGTCATTGAAGGTCTGGTCTGTGCGGCTCTCAGTGAATTTGATAAAGTGCAAATGGAGGACAGCGTCTAGACTTCTACAATTATGGGGAAATAAGATAGAAAGATCGGATCGTACTGTGCTTGCTTGGTACTATTTGTTGCCTAGACTACTACGTCTTAGGATATCTTTGTACAGAAATCCTTTTTTAGGGGCAAGTGCATTAGAGAAGGTAGAGAAATGATTTAATAGTATTTTAGACTAAGCCATGCGGATGTGGATTATTCGTTGGCGAAAAAGGGAATATGTCGTTGGCCGATCTTATTTCAGAGCCAAATATAACTGTCTCTAGAGCCTTTAAGGATATTCCAGGAATAAGAATTGTTCCCCAAGAAGAAGAAATATCCTTCAAAGCCATTGTATTTAAAGCCAAACGGTTGGAAATAAGCTCTCGACCATGCACTTTTCCAGCTCATGCCTTCTTAAGTATTATTGGCTACAGTCGACAACGAGGCATAATGAACTAATTAAAATCGAAAAGCCATTTCAAATTTGGGGTAAAAGCCTGGTTTTGCAAGTGACTGTTCAATCAGAGACACACCAGACCATTTTGCAAGCGAACCAAGATGTATCAAGCCCATACACAAATGAGATAGGAAACAGCAGATAGGACGGAAGTGCAAGTACCTCCAATCCAATTATATCATTTTCATCAAGCCTGACAGAAACGTCAAGAAATCATTAAGGACCACAGAACAAAAGATCGATACAATCGAGAAGAAAATCCACTGCCTGAAGCATCTTGGCCATCCGCGCCATGACCAAGAGGAGAAACGAGTCAGGGAAACCCGAGTTGATAGTCGAGAGACATGTATCAACGAAAAGACGTCTCCAGACTCCTGCGGTTGACTCAATAGAAGATATCCACTTCGATCAAGTTCTGATAGCCAGGATCTTCGACTTGACCCTCCTCCGCGCTCAGCCTTTTAAAAAGACGGAGCCCAATTTCGCTGCTGACCCAAATAGTGCTCCATTTCAAGACGACCCGAAGAAAGTGGATCCATGAGATGGATCTGATTTTCCCCATCCAGAAAGCCGTCAACAGCTTTTTTTCCACGCTCATATATTCGAAGGCTTGAACTGGTTCTCCGGCCATTCTGACGAGGTATCTATCAACCATTTCCTGGGCGTAGGCTATGCTGAGAAACAAGATCAAGCTCAGAAAAATATCACCGATAGTGGACATTGCCACGCGTCGGAATTGCACCATCATGTAAGGCATTTTGTCCTTGGAATACAAGGCGAATTTGGTAGAGATTTGGAGGATTTGCTTCTGCTGGTGGAGACGGGGAAGGAATAGGAATAGAGTGGTGATGGCGGTAAGAGATTTGGGGTTTACTAGAGCGGCATATTTATGGAAAGTGAGTGCTCGTACAGGCAGTGAATATTTCCGGATTATGCCATTAGAAAAATACAAAACAGGTTCCGCAATCGGGTCCTGCCAAGTTACTCTATATTTAGTTACAGCAAACGCTTCTTCCTAGCTGAGCTACGGCGTGATTGTAGATGGTGACATCTTCCATGCTGCGGTCTCATATCAAAGTTACTACAAGAAACAGAGCGGCATGTCCCATTAAAGACGGAATCGTTAAATCGAAAATCAATGCTCAGTGGCAAATAGTTATCTCAGCCTACAGTATTATCTACAGAACAAATCAAAAGGTTTCAACGGACTCTCAAAGGAAAATGATCTACCCAAGCACATATATCTCATCGACAGTCAAGAATAAAATTCAAAGAATAGTACAAGACATCTTTTGAACTAAAATGTCCACCTAAAGCTCAAAGCAGGTCTAAGCGCATAACAGCTAGCGATTCCGTCCAAGGCCCAGATCGTGAATCAAAAAGCCACACCAAGCTCACGAAGGTCATGTTTCAACTCTTCCTCTACCTAACCTCTCTCCACTGCGGAATATGATCATCATCAAAGATAGAATCGTTTGGCATGACCAAACTGACTAACAAAATGAGAAGACCAAGCAATAAAATCATCAGCGGGGATTCAGCCAAGGCTTGAGGTACAACATCACGGAAATATCTGACTTCTACGACCCAAATGTGAGCGGCCCAGAGGATCATTAAGCAACACACCGATACCCAAATCCCTGTTGACATAAAATGTGCAAGAAGGAACCAGAAAATCCAGCCGAGGTCGAACAGCATGATGATAGAAGTGATTTGATTTAGCGCCTGGGCATTTTTTCAAGGGAGTCTGATGAAGAGGTGGGTTACTGAGAGATGCCAGTAGGGACAGGAGGTGTAAAGCGATAGTTATGTGAGGTGTGCGAGAGGAGCATGGGTTTCTTTATACTAAAAATCACATTCATGTCGGCCTTTTCTGAGCTGTTCGCAATAGTAGTGAATGTGTTCGACGTAACGGATGTTCCCGTGAGCCATGCAAAGCTTCTATACCCAGCATGCGATCCTCAAATTTCTCTTCGAATGAATCCTTAATAGACAGGCCCGCTTATTTGTGTCCTTTCCAGAAAGCATTGAGGTTCGAGAGAAGAGCTGCAGAGCCCAAGTATTGTCAAACCCACGACCCTAATGGCAGACAGAGTCAACAGTTTTAATACGCCGCCATAGCATCCACCTAACGATTGATGAGGACTATCGTCTGCAGTCCAGAAAAGCAAGGCCAAGTCTTCTTGGTTACTAGGCTCATGTTTACTGTCATTTAATGCAACAGGGTTTTAAAGACGGCAAGGTAGCCTCTACCTTCAAGGCAGAATAGAACGTACGTTTGCTTTGCCTTGATGACAGGCGGGAAGAGCCCTGTACTGTGGCGTACTGTGGCGTGTCCTTCGCACATGATATTTGAAGGAGCCGTCTGACTATTGTAGACGCATGTCATTCTTCCTCGTCGTACCACCAAAAATTAAGGTAGGCAACATTAAATCCGATGTTCGGCATTCTGTACACGACATAGAACTGGCGAATATTAATCAAGACATTTTCCGAATTGGTCCTCCTCCAAATGATGCCGGATGGTGAAATTATCAGATCACGCTGACATAAATCATTACTTCATTTCCACTGCACGCTGGAATTCGTCCTGCGATTGCCAGCAAAAATTTCCTGCTCCGCCAATGTTTGCCCGAAATATACAAATTAGTATGCAACCAATAGAGCGAAACTCTAGGCTGCTTTAGGTGGTGAGCCAGAACGAACGGACAGCTCGGGCATCGCACTTCCCCACAATCCCAGCGCATGACGTTTTTCTACCAGCTTTAGCACCTCGTACATGAACTTGCGCTCAGGACCACCATCGGGGAAAGCTTCCCACCCCACCCGGACAGGGAAAGCTAGACGATTGATCATGTTTCCCGGCGCAGTGAGTATATACCATTCCAAGCTCCGGCAGATGCCACATCCCAAGCCATATTGCTCAACCGGGCCAACGCGATCCGGTCGGGTGTCCACCGAGGACAAGACAAGCCGGGCAGAATAATACAAACACATCGTTTGGGCCAGACGTAGGTTTGGATACGCGAATTTGGTGGGTTTGATTGTGGCACCAGTGCGCAAATCCCGACAGTAAAAAGTGGGGAATTGATCATTGGGTTCGGTCTCAACTTCTTTCGGCGGACCATCAGGGTAATTATCGACCATTGTGATCTTCCACTGCAGAAATCGAGAAGTCAAATCCGCAATGCTATTCCACAGCGTAGTTTGCTTAACCGCTGTTTCGTGTGCGCTCATCATGACCCCAGACTCTAGGTCGGCTTGGAGCGAATCATGCTGTGATAATAGGGCCGGTATCTCCACCGTCAGATCTAGGAGGTAATGAAGAATGTCCTTTTTAGTCGTACCAGCCGACCAGGGGACTGTCTTCCAATCTTCCCGAGCCAGGAACGATGGCTGGCGAGCGACGAGTGAAGCTCCAACCTGAAAACAATTCTGAGTTAACGGTAGGTCAAATAAACCAGAAGGCAAAGAGAAAACATACCCAATATGGACGAAGCTCCGTAAATAGCAAGTGTTCAACACCGTAGATGTGGTTTTCAGGGCCTCGATGTTCAATCAAACGTACTGCACCTTGAACGTGTGCCGACAATGATCCCTGGGTAGTACGCTCAACACTCTACTATACCGTCAGTATGAACGTTGGTCAAAGTGAGGATCCTAAGCAACATACCTCAAAGGCCATCAAAAGAATGACTGTCACCAAAGTAGATTCAGCCTTACTACGCTCCGGATCTTGTAAGGCTTCCTGAAGGCTTCGTAGAACGCGGGGATAAGTGCGGAAACCCGAGGCCTCGATGCCCTTGTCTTGAATAGACCGACCGAAGAAAGCCACTGACACAGTTTCAAACGCGTCGGTGAGAATAGGTGAGAACATGCGAATTTCGGCCGCGCGTCGCAAGGCTCCTGCCTGGCCGGATTTGACCCCTACCTCCGGGCTGAAAGCGTCGACGAATCGCTCGATAAAGATATCGAGCATTGGTCGCGTCGAGCTCATACATATCATCGAACTGACAGACGAGCCGTCAGACTCCTCGGATGGACTCCGATTGAAATCCATGTGGCCAGACCGATTGCTGACATAGCCTTCGTCATCCATATTTTCATCGTAGTTCTCACATGAGAGGCGTGGGACTAGGCCCCCATCGTGTCCTTGGGAGCAAGTCAGTGGGTTCTGTTTGCCCCCGAGTATACTCCACATTGGCCCAAGCGCAACGCACCTTGTATTCCTTCCCAGGGACTGGTCGAGACAGCCTCTAATTCCCCACGAGAGGCACGAATATCCGCGATAAAGTGATCGACAACATTGAGCGGGGCGGAACGGATGGTGTCGAAGAGCTCCTGGAGCTCAGCAAGTCCCCGTTGGGCTCGGTTGCGGTGCTCTAGACAAGGATGACGCCAAATTAGCTCAAGGAATATTATGACAAGCGGTTAGCTCACTCGGTGTGGGAACACTCACCGCGATTATTTAGTCGCACCGTTAACTCACGGATCTCCGTCCGCAAATGACGTATCTCCTCGGCCTGGGTAATGGGCTCGAGGTCCTCATCCGGTATCGATTCGTAGACACATCTCGACGGGTACCCATGGGCGCAGCATGCATGACAGGGTTTGACGCGGTCACACTATGGTCAGTGGTCAATTGAGGCTTTTTGGTTGGGCTCGCGCGCATGAAACCAATGAGAGTTTGCGTCATCCAAAATAATTAATTTAATTAACCTTCTACATTAATGCGGCGTGGAAAGAAACGACAGGAAACGCAAAGCAAGGAGAATTAAAAATAAGCATGACATAAAACGAGAATCAGGTGAAGTGGTTCCTGGCTGGGGATGACATCGCCAAGCTAAAGCAAGAAGGATGAACAGCGGATCGGGAACGCACCTTGACCTTGCGGGCCCGACAGACCTTGCAGGACCGCGTCTGACGAGAGGCTCGACTGACATTGACCGGCGACTCTTTCTCCCCCGGTTCCTCAGGGAACTGAGCGCGCGAATCGTAATGAACCATGGACAGACAAGCGAGGAGGAGAGAGGGTCCGATGGCAGGAATCCAGGATGGACTGGGAGAATGGCTTTGGTGTGGATGGGCCAACGGTACGGCAGGAACGAGACAAGCGAGATCAGGACGAGCATGTCCGAGATCCCCCCTTTCGCTTACACCATCGACGAGCCATGGCGATGGCCAATGACGGGGCACGCTGGAAGGCAAGGAGGAGCCGGTGTCATCCGTGTGGGTTCGGGCGGTGTCAAAGCGACTCTAGTGAGGCCAGATGAGACGAACGATGATGGATCATGGCAGTCTGGTGGCGTCTGTCACTGTCGAAACAATTGAGAATCGGCGATGTAACTGTACTCCGCTCAATGTTTCTCCTCGAAACTTTGGCAATTGACGGAGGGTGGGATGCAGGTTGGAGCTGGCAAACTGCACCCGCGGCCTCTTGCGATCACGGGATCGGGGGACACGCACCTGCCCGATCCGGATTGCCCCGCTAGCCCGACTCGGGCTAGTCAGTGGCCCCGGAATAACTGGTGCTCCGGACTCGCCGCTTTGCCTCGGCTTGTTTTAGCTCCACTTATACCCTTTCCTACACCGGAGTACTGTTCACAACAATATCATTGCCAATGGAATTTATGTTAAGAAAGATGGGGTTTGGAAGAAGGCCTAGGGGAAATTGGGATCTTGCATCTTGAGTGGAATTGATATTGCAATCTGCGCAAGACTATCTACAGTATCTTGCATTTACTGAGGGGTTATCTAAGGGGAAATTTCTGGATCTTTCTATGCCAAATCTCAAGCACAGAAACTAATACTTTTCGACATTCGTCCCAACTATTTTCCCTCTTGTAAGCCGGTTGTTTTGCAACCTCAAGCAACAGGCAGTAGAAGATAATGACTAAGCGATTCACAACACATTCACTGCAGCCCTTACCAACTAAGGGGAGTACCTACACCTTCCTGAGTACCGACGTCCTCTTCTGCTTTTTCTTTGACAAACCCCTTAAGTCTCTCTCCAGTGAGATACCACTGCTTGCTTGATCACCTTCAATCATGGACATCCAGCGTCGATTTCCTGGAGTGCATTGGATTTGGGGTTGGGGTGGGGGGGGGGGGGGGGGGTGGGGGGTTGTTTTTTGTTTTAAAATGTTTATTTTTTTGATAGAACCAAAGAGCGGGATGGATTAGTGTGACAATAGAAAAAGA
>NW_026516058.1:0-10212 GCF_023601865.1 Aspergillus affinis | reverse complement strand
TTAGCCAATTAGGACGCGTTGCCATGTATACGCTAGTAAAATACGCTAATTGTGCTTCCCGGACGGACGAGGGGATAACGTGATTCCCGGCCGACCGGTCACCTCATTAAAACTTCAAAAAAATTACAATTTTTAACAGCGAATTTAGAACCAAAACAATAATAAAATTGACTATCTAACTCTCTTAGGACATTGGTTAATCCTGTATCCTTTCGTATTACAGCTAGAACAAGTAAATTCGCGGCAAATAGTAGACATCTGAGATAATTTAGATTCAACTATAGCTTCTGTAGAAGTTAGATCTAAAGATATATAATCATTACTACCGTTTCTCTCAATACCAATATTATCCTGAATCTCTTCTAACTTCTCTAGATTACCCTTGTAAGCAGTCTGCTTTTTATGTTTTATTGTTTTCCTTACTTGTTTCTTATTTGTTTCTTCTAACTGGCGGCATCGATCAGAGAGAAAAAGATGGTAATAAAGCAATCGGACTGTTATATTGTAATAGTACTGAATCTCTCTTTTTGTAAGTGAAAAGAGATTATCGGATAAAGGTTCTAGGCCTAAATCGATGCGAGATTTGGATTTCTCTCGCTTTTTAAGTGTCTAGAGAGAATTGGAGTCACTATCACTGCCGGAAGATAGTAGTCGATTTGGTAGTGATTCAAAAGATATTAAAGATTTAAGCTGAATATTTAACTTTTCTAACACATGATCCGGATTAAAAGAGACTAATCCAGTAGCTGAAAAGCTATTTCGAATAGTAGTCTCCTTAAAAGTGTCATATCGCACTCCAGGAAAGATATCCAGGAAATCTTCTTTTTCAATCGAATTGATGTTGAGTCTCATGTATTCCGCCACCTTGCCTCCGTATAAGCGTTTTAAAATCGTAAAACAGCCTACATCAAGTGGCTGTAAAAGATGCGATACATGAGGTGGCATACAAATAGGGATAATATCATTTTCAGAGCATAGCTGGTCAAATTCCGGAGTAAGATGACTCCCATGACCATCTAGTACTAGAAAACAATGTTTTCCCTTTCTTGATCGTATATTTGGAATAAAATGTGTTTTTAATCAATCAAGAGCAATCTTATCGCTTGTTCAACCATTTTTCGAGACATTAACTCGCCAGTCAGCTTCGTTAGGTAGAAAATTGAACTAACGATGCTTAAACACTTTGCCTTTAAAAATGATATATAGCGGTAGAGCGACTCCAGAAGCCCTTATACATTTAATTACAGTAACCCATTCGCAATTTCCAGCTTGTAAAAGAGCTTTCCGACCATAATAATCAGCAGAAGTAACAATTTTTTGGATAGTATTTACTCCTATCGCAAACCCAGATTTATTGAAGTTGAAAATATCATCCGAGTCGATACCATATTTTTGAATGGTTTCTTTAACCAGTTTAAACCATGGCAGGATAATTCTGGGATCTTCAGAAAGGGCCCTCTTATAGTCATATTTGCGAGATAAACGTGTTATAAGATTTGGACGGCATTTAACGAATTCTGTAGGCCAATTTTTTCCAACAGAAAGGGTGGTAGTAGAGATTGTCTTTTCGCGCGATTGAAATAGTAAATTAGCCATATTTCGCAATATAGGCAAATTGAAAGCTGCGCCTCTCGAATCTATAGAGACTAACCAATCTTCAATTGAACTTTCTTCAAGCTGAGTAAATTTATGGCCATTTGACCAAATATCATGCTTGTTTTGGCGACCCTTTATTCGAGCTGAGAGGGTAGTACGTGGCACTTCAAAAGAGCGGGCAGCAGCAGCAATAGAGGGAATTCTGCCATTCTTAATAGCTTCTATAGCAAGTAGAAGACGACCCTCTTGCTCAATCAATTTTTGTGTTTTCTGGGGTCTTTTTGGAGGCATTGTGGTGGTTTAAAAAATGTAAACAATGGTTGCTAAGGGAAAATTTGATGAGGTGACCGGTCGACCGGGATGACCGGTCGGCCGGGAATCACGTTATTTAGAATAAAATGTATTTGTAATCAATTAAGAGCAATCTTATTACTTGTCCAATCATTTTCGAAATATTAACTCGCTAATCAGTTTTGTTTAGTAGAAAATTGAACTAATGATACTTAAACACTTTTCTTTTAAAAATAATATATAGCGGTAGAGCAATTCCAGAAACCCTTATACATTTAATTAGTAATTTATTTACAATTTATAGTTTGTAAAAGAGCTCTCTGACTATAATAATCAGTAAAAATATAGATTTTTAGATAATATTTACTTCTATTATAAATCTAGATTTATTGAAGTTGAAAATATCATCCGAATCGATACCATATTTTTGAATAGTTTCTTTAACCAGTTTAAACTATGGCAGAATAATTTTAAGATCTTCAAAAAAAGCTCTCTTATAGTTATATTTAGGAGATAGATGTATTATACATAAGATTTAAACAACATTTAACGAATTTTATAAGCCATTTTTTTCAACAGAAAGGGTAGTGGCAGAAGTTATCTTTTCGCGCAATTAAAATAATAAATTGGCTATATTTTGTAATATAAATAAATTGAAAGCTGTACCTCTCGAATCTATAAAAATTAATCAATTTTCAATTGAACTTTCTTCAAGCTAAATAAATTTATAGCTATTTAATTACATAATATGCTTGTTTTGGTGACCCTTCATTTGAGCTAAAAAGGTAATATGTAGCATTTTTAAAGAGCGGACAGCAGTAGCAATAGAAAAAATTCTGCTATTTTTAATAGCTTTTATAGTAAGTAGAAGACGACCCTCTTACTCAAACGATTTTTGTGTTTTCTGGGGTCTTTTTGGAGGCATAGTAGTAGTTTAAAAAATGTAAACAATGGTTATTAAAGGAAATTTTGATGGGGTAACCGGTCGGCCGGGAATCACGTTAATTATTTTATTTTATTCACTACTAATATTGCTGATATTGCTAATTTTATGTTTTTTTTTTTCACCTTTATTTTAAGATAATTTAATATCTCATTATTTATTTACTGTAAGGCACCGGTCCGTTTACTTTTACCTCTCTGACTACATGCCAAAAAGGCTCAATGAATGACCAACAGGCCATTCAGTCAACGTACTAAATAGTGACCCTGACATTTACTTTAACAGTCAACTTAAACTTCCTCGGAAACAATCTTTTTGGTAACCAAAAAAATTTATATATCCGATGTTTAAACCTTTACTGGACTTTTTTATTGGCCTATAATACAAATATGGCTTTACTACTGCCATCTTCATTTTCTTCGGTTTTCCGTCTATTTCGCCTATCTTTAATTACTATTCAATACAAAATATAATCCCATTCTACGGAACTATTATCCGTATACGTACTAAAATTTTAATTTTTTTTCATTTCTTTTTTCGTTATACTAAAATAATAGTTACCTACTGAAATTTTATTTTCCTTATTTTCTTTATTTACAGTTATTTTTCTATTATAGATAATAGCTTTATCCCGGCGACCTGTTACACTTGTAAACCCAATTTAGAGGTTATCATTAATTAGTATCTGTAGTTAATTCCTGTCCGCTCGCAGATTCAGAAGAAATTCAACTCTTTCACATATCTTGATTTTCCACGTAGGCGCCGAATACGTTTTTAATATAAATAACGGGATATATAAGGTATTTAAGGCGGTTAATTTACGGGAGATTGATACGAACGAAAGCGTAACGTAGTTTCTCATAGGAGGTATCGGAGAGGGGAAGCTTCAAACTACTACTGCCCAGGCTGCTATACTTAAAAATTTATGGGTATACAGTTATAGAATAAACTTATTAATTTTATATTAAATCACTTTAATTATGTCAGGGTCCCTATATAGTACGTTGACTGAATGACCTGTTGGTCATTCATTGTGCCTTTTTGGCATGTAGTGTGACGAACTGACCAGGAACCACTATATAGAGCGATGCGCGTACCAAGTCGTTGACTTCGTATTCTGGTCTTTTTAGTAGCTCAGTCGGTAACCGTCCCACAAACCTACTAAACGGTCTTGGCGGGTAGAAGTGCACCTACCCACTGCCAAGCCCGTGACATGTAGTGCAGTGGTAAAAGTCAACGGGCCGGTGCCTTACAAATTATTTACCATTTAAAATAAATGGTTTTTAGTTATTAAAATCTTAAATAGCTATAGTAATAATAAAGTAGTAATAATAAAGTAGTAATAATAAAGTAGTAATAATAAAGTAGTAATAATAAAGTAGTAATAATAGAAGTTAATTTTAAGATTTTAATGGTAATTTAGTTCTATTATCATTGCCGTTCCTTAATATTAAAAATAATATTAAAAATAATATTTAAATTTATTATAAGTTTATGGAAATTTAATAAAAACAGAGAAATTTTTCTTATAAAATTTTATTATAATCAAGATATAACCGGAAATAAATAAGCGCTAATTATTATTAATTATAAAAATTAAAGTCTCGCTATTTGTGCTTCAGGGGGCATGAGCCCTTTAGGGGCTCTCCCTAGACTATTGATGATTCTGCTCAGCCCTCTGAGAGCTCTGATTGGCCCTTTACTGGCCATTCTATTTCCAGAGAGTCACGGATCTTGATTAATTGATTAATTAATTAAATCCATTATCCTCCATTTCGGCACCCGTACGAGGCCACGGTAAAGTTTACTGTAACAATATAATAAATACACAATGATTCAGTATAATAAAAACATTTAAGTATTATTAATCACATTGATATAACGTAATTCCCGGGCGATCCGACTGTCCCGAGCGATCCGCTCACTTCTTCAATTTTTACCGTACTTGCAGAACTTGAAGCTATTTACAACAGCACAATACTAGATTTAATTTATTAAACTAAGTTCTACGACGATTAGGACATGAAGTTCTAGTATGGCCTTGTATACCACATTCACTACACCTTGGTGGTGCACGTTTTCGGGCTCCAGAAGCGAGCGGAGTAGAACTACTAGGACCCCCTTTCGTCTACATTCAATTGCTCATTTCTCAGCGCAATTAAGTCCCTTGCTGTTTGAACTTGGAGACCATCACGAGGAGATATTTGTCGCTTAGATCATCTCTTTTTCTGCTGCTGAAGCTGACTTTCCGCGCGGAGATCGTGCAATTCCTTTAGCGGGAAGGCAGTCTTATAGATCGCTAATTCGTAGCCCTTTATAAGCTCGTCAAGGACCCGTTTTCAAGGAATTAAAGGTGCCTGATCGCCCTGACTAAGCATCTTCTTGACTGAGGAGCCCTTCTTGTGTAGATGGCGAACTGTATGAGGTGTATTGATCATTGAGGAGCTTGTTGAGGCCCCATGGCTAAGAGGGGGGGGGGGCGGAGTTGATATTTGAATATTTAACTCCTTAAGGACCTCATTAGGATTGAAAGGAAGTATTCGCGCTGCTCTAAAGCCGTTTTGAATGTTCTGTATCGTGAATACTTGCTTGCGCGCAGCAGGATAGGCCTTCAAAAAGTCAAGCTTGTCGATGTGGTTAAATCCTAAGCGCGTCTTTGCTTCAACTAGGCCTCCGTACGCGCGTTTTAAAGGACCAAAACAACCAACATCTAGCGATTGCAAGAGGTGGTATGAATGCGGAGGCATGCAAATATATATAATATTGTCTTTGCATATCTTGTCGAACTGAGGTGTAAGATGACTCCCATGGCTGTCGAGAGCTAATAATCGAAAATACCCCTTAGTCCGCGCAGTTGTTGCAGGAATAAAGCAATTCGTAAGCCACCGGAGGCCTATCTCATCGGTTGTCCACCCATTTGCGCTTACTTCGATCCTCCAATCGTGTGGTAAATCAAGTTCTTCGAACTATCCTTCCATATAGTCCTTTCCTTTAAAGATAATGCAGGTTGGAACGCTGAATCCTGTGGGGCTAATGCATTCGATTGTGGTGACCCATTCACGTTAACCTGGTTGAATAAAATGAGGCCTTCCTGGCATATTCGAACGTGTAACTACCTTAGTAGTTGCAATAAGACCCATAGCGAAGCCTGTCTCATCAAAATTGTAAATGTCCTCGTCCTGAATGCCGTGCTCGTCTTGAACCTCTTTTAAACGTTTGAACCAGTCCCCAATAGCCCTTCGATCCTCGCAGAACGCCCTCTGGTAGTTGTATCGTCGAGTGAGGCAGCATTTGAGGCTATCATAGCGTCGAATAAATTGTGTGACCCAGTTCTTTCCAATAGGTTGAAGGGGGTCTTTGACTTTTCTTGAAGGATTACGTTGGCAATTTACTACACATTTGAAGGCCTAGGAGCAACTCCACGCTTATCTCTTGCTTCAATTCATTTTATTAAAGATTCTTCCTGGGTTTTAGAGAGCCGATGCATGTGGTTGCGGAGTTCTGGTTTAAATGAGTGTCCCATTAATCGATCCCGAAGTGTTGAATAAGGCACGTTAAAAACAGCTGCCGCTCGACGAATACTTTGAATTTCGCGTTTTTAAAAGTTTTTATCGCGAGCTGGATCCTCCCTTCCTGTTCCACCAAGTTTTGATGAGATTAACGCGGTTTTGGTAGCATGGTTGTTGTTTCAATAGTTACATGAGTTTGACGCGTGGGAAATCGATGAGGTAAGCAGACCGCTCGGGACAGTCGGATTGCCCGGGAATTACGTTATTATATATTCCGCCTGACTAAATATAGTCCTCCAGCACTTCAACATAAAGAATTATTAAACGTACCGCTAGCTCACTGCAAAATTAGAAAATAATTGAATTAAACAGCCGAATGAAGTAATAGATATAAATACAGATAATCAAGTAAAAAAATAATTTAATAACTGTTTTCCTGGAACGTACCCTAAAGTATTACTCTGAATTATCGCTATTCAGGGCCTATTTACTATTATTTATTATCATAAACAATAACTAATAAATAGGAATACGACAGAAATATTAAGCGAAATTATAATTTATATATATATATATAAAGTTAAGAATTCAATTCAGCAAAACGATATATTAATAAAATAGATATTGAAAAGAAATAAAAAATCTATAGAATATTTCAGTATTAAAATCTTTTTATTACTACTTTAATTTGATATCTATAAAAACGTTAAGCCGTTTCTAAAGTAGCAAACTAAAGTAGTAAAAACCTAATAAGGTCTCGGATATTTTCAGCTATTTAAAAGGTCTCCCATAATCAAATAATTAAGTAACGTCAGCCATCTCTAATATCGCAATTTACGCCAGTCAGGGAAACGCCGATTAGTAAATCAGCTATCGTAACAGTATGGTATATAGTAATCCTATATAATTATTGTAACCTTAATTGACCTTTAATTGCGCAAATAAAAATAAAATATATTTTATCCAGTTATAGATTTTTTATTGCTTTAATATTATATAAAACCTCTAGACGTACTGCCAGCTTACGGTAAAATTATTAAAATAGTTAGATTAAACAGCCGTGTATTAGGTAATATAAATTACACAATGGATATTATTTTTAAGGTAAAGAAAGGTTATAAAATATTTTTAAAGTGTTAAATTTTTTTCCCGAAGTAAAAAGAGTCTATTATAGCTATAAATTCTAATTATACAGAATTTTCGTAGATACCAAAGGTTATAACTGAACCAAGTAGCATTCATTAGATAGCTTATTTATTTAGTAGAATTAATCAGTATTAATTTCTAATACTGTTAATAAAGTTTAGGGATAGTTTATTGTACCGATTAGTGGGTTAAACTAATATATTAAATATTCAGTCGTTTTGGGTGCGTTTTAGCGCGTTTTTGAGAGGATATGGAAGAGTTGTTTAAAAAAGAGAATTTTTAAGGTTAATGGGGATTTTTAGCGGGTTAAATATTGATTTAGAAAAGTAATTGGTTGTTTATAAATCTTTAATAAATATAAATTTTCAGTATAATCATTCGTAATATTAAAGCTAATTTGAACCCGTGCGGTCGCTCGTTTTAATAAATAAAAATATTGAATATTGCTGTACATAATAAAGTTATATAGAGAAAAGAAATAAAAGAAGTTAAATATTACTCTATACAATAAAGCGAGCGGTAGAGAGAAAAGAAAAGAAAAAAAGGTTAAATATCGCTCTTAGTTGATATTAGCTAAAAATAGCTTAATTATCTTTAACGTTACAGCAGCGATTAACTTCAGCGATACTGCGCGATTTAAGAGGTGGCAAAATAACTGACGTTAATTATTTGGGAAAATGCATTAACTATTCTTGACAAATAACTAATATTTTTGATGTTGCAGTAATAATTAATATTAACGATATTTTGCGATCTAAGAGATATTAGATAGCTATTATTAGTTATTTTTGGTAAATAGTACATATTATTTTTGACGTTATAATGGCAATCAATAATAGTAATATTGTACGATTTAGGGGTAAGTGGGTAAAACAATGATTGACATTAACTATTTGTAATGAATAATTGATAATATTGTTTCATTTTGGAGCACGTTTTCGTACGTTATTCAAAGAAAGGGAATTTTTGCGTAAATAGAGAGAGTAATCAATTTTAGGGTTAATAGGGGTCTCTAGTTATATAAGGGTCGATTTATAGGTAGGGATTGGTTTAGAAGAAAAAGTAGTATAAAGGCTTGTTTAACCCCCCCGTAGCCGGTTGTCTCGATTGCGAAGAGGTAGGAAAAAGTGAGCTTTTTATATTAAAGTAATGAGATAATCGGTAAGGAGTAAGAGCAAAGTTACCTTAATACTCGTAAAAAGTTTTATTATATTTAAAAATTCAGTTAAAAGCCAAATAATAATTTAATACATATTAATTAAGTCTTATAGATTTCATTATCTTCAGTAAAGTTAGTAAGCAATCTTATATAATAACGTGATTCCCGGACGACCGGTTACCCCATCAAATTTTCCCTTAGCAACTATTGTTTACAATTTTTAAACCACTACCATGCCTCCAAAAAGACCCCAGAAAATATAAAAATTGATTGAGCAAAAAGGGTCATTTTTTACTTGCTATAAAAACTATTAAAAATAGTAAAATTTTTCTTATTGCTGCTGCTGTTTAGTCTTTTAAAATGCTACATACTACTTTTTTAGCTCGAATAAAGGGTCGCTAAAACAAGCATAATATGTGGTCAAATAGCTATAAATTTATCTAGCTTGAAGAAAGTTCAATAGAAGATTAGTTAATCTCTATAGATTCGAAAGGTATAACTTTCAATTTATCTATATTACGAGATATAGCTAATTTACTATTCTAATTATGCGAAAAGATAACTTCTACTATCACTTTTTTTGTTGGAAAAATTGGCTTACAGAACTCGTTAAACGTTGTCTAAATCTTATAATACGTTTATTTCGCAAATATAACTATAAGAGGGCTCTTTTTAAAGATTCTAGAATTATTATAGTACAGTTTAAACTGGTTAAAAAAACTATTTAAAAATATAGTATCGATTTAGATAATATTTTTAACTTCAATAAATCTGGATTTGCGATAGGAATAAATATTACTCAAAAAATTGTTACTTCTATTGATTATTGGTCAGAGAGCTCTTTTACAAGCTAAAAATTACGAATAAATTACTATAATTAAACGTATAAAGGCTTTTGAAGTTACTTTACTGCCATATATCATTTTCAAAAGTAAAATGTTTAAACATTATTAGTTAAACATTTTCCCAAACGAAGCTGACTGGCGAGTTAATATTTCGAAAAATGATTAGACAAACGATAAAATTGCTTTTAATTGATTAAAAATACATTTCATTCCAAATAAATAATATTACCACTAGTTGAAGGGTCAATTTCCTCTGCCTTCCAGACTCCAGAGAATACTCGCTAGCTAGATCGAAAGATACGCAGCCTGCAGAATAGTCTTAGTGCTAAACGAAAGCTTTCTGGTAGTCCAGTTGCTCATATCTAACATGAAAAGGCTGTACAAATGGCTATCTAAACTAACCTTCTTTTACAGCAAGAAATCAAAACTTTACGCACCGAAAATGAGCGAAAATACAGAAAGAAAACAAGGCGTGCTCTACTGGGGAATGATATCCTTCTATCTGTACAGGAAGGCCAAGATCGCGTTCAGCAGCTTAATGAGCAACCCGAGCAATCTGCTCCTGTACCTCGTCGACGGGCTCCGCAACGCTGCATTAGCTGTGGGATAGTCAGACATACGATTTGGAGCTGCCCTAGTAAATAGCTATCATTTCACATATTTATTTAGTCAAATTTAATGTTGGTGGTTAAAATACTGCAAATTATAGTGGATGCGGTAAAA
>NW_026516057.1:0-10346 GCF_023601865.1 Aspergillus affinis | reverse complement strand
CAAACTGGATCGGTCAGCAAACTAGCATCAGACTTTCAACAGATTATCTCACACCTAGACTGGGATGAGGATTCTTACATCGCAAAGTTCGAGGAAATACTGAAACCAGAGATCCAGGAGAAGTTGATTTGGATGGAAAGACCAAACTCACTCAGCAAAATGATAGAGCAAGCAGTCAAAATCGATAACAAGCTTTACGATTTCAATGCTCGACGAAGAGAAAATCGGTCCGGAATACGATTCCAAGGACACCAGAAAACAAATAGCTATCGAGCCAACGACAGACGAACAGCGCAACCAAGAAGCCAAGGATACAGTGATCTTTATGGGCTACAGCCTATGGAGCTAGACGCTACCGAAAGACGGCAACAGCAATTGTCAAAAGAAGAGCTCGATCGACGAAGAAAAGAACAGTTATGCTTTAACTGTGGAAAAGTAGGGCACCGATCGAAAGAGTGCAGATCACCAAGAAAAGGAGCCAACGGTAGGACACCGAGGAAGTCCGGCACCAAAGAGCTCAGAGCAACGCAAGAAATCAACGAGATTGTGCAGCCCGCGAGAGGCGCATACGACATGAGTTGGTAGCCTTTGGACGCAACAGACGCGCAAGGACCAACAGAAGAATCATGCATTGTCCAAAGATCGCAAGACAAAAGCGATTATTCACGAATTCCCGACGACGTGGAAGGGGCCACAAGGAGATTAGCGAATTCTCCACAGATGTTCAGCGAAGCAACTGAGACGCTTCTGAACGCGACACGCTATGACGAGGATTGGGAAGAAAGACAGTTCCAAGACCCAGAGATATCCGATAGCGAAGACTCAGAACACTGGCCTATGGACGACGAGACGGATGGGTCTCCTAAAGCCATCAGTAAGAAGCCAGATTTACTGGGCAACGACTGGGCTCGAGTGCCAGGAAGCTTCGACCCACTGAACGAAAATTACGGGACTCAATGGGAAGGCCGTGATCCCAATACGGAGGAACTCTCAGAGATACCGGAGACACCCGACGAAAACTTTCACAAACAGATACCCGGTCAGGAGGACGCTGGCAGCACTGACTCGGAAGATAATCAAGTGATCAAGAATACCTCTGATCATAATCAAGCGGGACACAGAACCTCTGATTAGAAAGGGGAAGACAGCGAAGCCGATCAGCATGTCTTCACTCTACTGAAAGAAATTAGTAACGAGCAATGGAAAGAGAAGTTGATCCAGGACCTAAAACAGGATCCAATAAAGCTTACAGGGGGACTGCGACGCATTATCTCGCAATGCTCGCACTGGAAGTTGGACTGTTGGAACCCACAGAGAGAGGACTGGGCAACACACAGAGTGAAATGCGCAACAGAACATGCCACAAGATGCAGGATATGCGACCGATGGAATCACGATTACCATCAGGCTCTACAGAAAATGAGCAAACGAACCGGTCACATCAGATCCTTACACGCATGTCGACAAGAGAATTGCGAATGCTTGTATCAGACAACACACGCAACGCACCATTGCCTACTATGGGTTGCATGTCAGGACGACGAATGCAAGGACCCAATACACGAAACACTGAAATACATCTCACAATGTCACATGGTCAAGGAAGGGACAGGATGCCCATGCAGGAAACTAGGGTGCGCTTGCATTGGATACTCCATGCACCCAGACTACGGGAGAAGACATTGAACAGGATATTGGGAAGACTATTGTCAAGTTCACTACGACGCGAAGCTTGGACAACATTTCCCACGACAGCCACGAGGGTTAGCAGGACCCCGTTGGGCAAACAGTTTATCAGCAACAGCCCAAAAAGGATTGCATCTGAAGTTGATAGCTACAGTTCTGAACCAGAACGCTCGAGTCATGGTAGACTCTGGAGTAACGGGCAACTTCATGGATCCAAGATTTCAGGAACAGCTGAAGATCTTAGGGATAACAAAGGCTACGCCAGAGCCTATCACAGGACTGAACGGTGAACCATTGGGAGGACACCTCACAGTCGAATCAGGACCAGTACCCATGGTTGTAAAGGGTCATTTCGAGTATATAAGTTTCGACGTGACACCTTTGGGACGGTATAACGTGGTGTTGGGGATCCCATGGCTTCGGGATTACAACCCAGAGATTGATTGGAAAACAGAGAGTCTTCAATTCACGAAATGTGAATGCCCACGACAAGGCCAGATGAAGAAGGCATCTGAGGCCAAACGGCGTGCTCAGGGCCAAGCGAGCCGAGCTGACGCTAAGAGGTCAAGGGGTAGACCTACAGACATGCTAACTGAAGACGCCGAGCAGGTGGACACTGCGGTCGCAGTTATGGCAGCAACCAAACCTACGGGAAAGGAATGGTTAGCACGACTTTCTGGTTGGGCACCAGATACACGACAAGAGTACGCCAACACGATGGCTACTACTGAATACAACACGGAACTGCACGAACAGATCGAGTCATGGCAAATGATCGATGCTACAGAATTAGCGGCCAGCAAAGAAGTACAGCAGTTACCAGACAAATACGAAAGATTTCAGGAGCTATTCGAACAACCCGAGAAGCCTGAACTACCAGAACACGGAAAACATGACCACCGGATTCCTCTCAAAGATGAAGACAAAGTCGCATGCAGAAAGATCTACCCTATATCAGAAAAGGAGTCTCAGATCTTGCGACAATACATTGAGAAACAACTTGCAAAAGGCTACATCAGACCATTGACATTACCTGCAGGACACGGAGTCCTGTTCGCATCAAAAAAGGATAGGAGCTTACGATTGTGCGTTAATTACCGACCATTGAACGAACAAACCATTAAGGACAGACATCCATTACCGCTCATTGCAGAGATACAAGACAAAATCAGAGGAGCAAAATGGTTTACAAAGTTTGACATTACCGACGCATACAACAGATTGAGAATCGCCAAAGGAGAAGAATAGAAAACGGCTTTCAGAACGAAATACGGACATTTCGAATACTTGGTCATGCCATTCGGGCTAACCAACGCGCCAGCATCATTCCAGCGATTCATTAACGAAGTTTTGGGAGAATTGCTCGACACCTTTGTCATCGCGTACCTAGACGATATTCTGGTATTTTCGAATAATGAAGAAGAGCACATTCGACACGTGAAGCAAGTGCTACGGAAGCTACGCATTACTAAGTTACGATTGAAACTCAAGAAGTGTGAGTTCCATGTCCAAGAGACAGAGTTCTTAGGACACTGGATTACCACCGAAGGAGTACATATGGAAAGAAGCAAAGTCCAGGCAATCAGGGATTGGCCTGTACCCAAAAGCCTGAAAGAAGTCCAACAGTTTACCGGATTGATCAACTATTATCGGAGGTTTATCGATGGATACGCCAAATCCATGGTACCGATATTCAACTTGTTGAAACAGAATCAGAAGTTTGAATGGATAACACAGGCACAGCAAGCCTTCGACGACGTGAAACGGAGAATCACGACCGCACCAATCTTAGTACAGCACGATCTAGAGAAGCTGACTACGATCGAAACCGACGCATCCGACTATGCTATCGGTATGAGAATGACACAACCAGATGAGAACGGCAGAGCCAAACCAATTGCGTTCCATTTACGAAAGCTTATTCAGGCAGAAATGAACTACGACATTCACGACAAAGAATTGCTAGCCATAGTGACAGCATTCAAAGTATGAAGAGTGTACCTGGAAGGAGCTCAGCACCAGATTCTAGTGAAAACGGATCACAAGAACCTCACGTTCTTTACCACGACCAAAGAATTGACCAGAAGACAAGCGAGATGGTCAGAAAAGTTATCACAGTTTGATTTCAGAATCGAACATTGCAAAGGAACAGAAAACGGACAAGCAGACGCGCTTAATCGACGACCAGACTACGAAATTACGGATCGAATTGTGGAGCCGGCAATATTGAAACAAAACAAAGACGGTTCACTTTCGTACAACAGATAACATTCGATCTCGGCAACAATCGAAATCAGTAACAACATTGTCAACAAAATCATCAAGGTAACCAAGGAAGACGCCATGATTCAACAAATTGCAGAAAACTCAGCAGAAAATGAAAAGATCGCTACTGACGAGGACGGGTTAGTGTATATGTACGGACTCATCTACATACCAGAGTGTATAAGAACTGAGATCATTGCTATGCATCATGACAACCCTATGCACGGACATTTCGGAGTCGAGAAGACTACCGAACAGATCACAAGGAACTACTACTTTCCAAACGTCAGACGGAAGGTACAGGATTATGTTACAAAGAAATGCGAGACTTGCATTAGGGACAAACCAGCAAGACATCAACCCTACGGAAAAATGCAGTCACCAGACGCACCATCGAGACCTTGGGAATGGATCACGATAGATTTCGTGGGACCTTTACCTAAATCTCAGGGATGGGACATGATTGCAGTCATCACAGACAGACTGACAAAGTACGCATACATGATACCATGCAAGACAACGATGAAAGTCACAGATATAGCACATTTGCTATTGGTACACATTATCACACGACACGGGATGCCACAACGAATCACTTCGGACAGAGACAAACTATTTATATCGAAGTTTTGGCAATCACTTACCGACCAAATGGGAATCAATCACTCATTGACAACGTCATATCATCCACAAGGAAACGGTCAAACAGAAAGGATGAACCAGACGATAGAACAGTACCTCAGGCACTACGTGAACTACCAGCAGGACGACTGGGCAGGACTGTTACCAATGGCAACATTCGCATACAATAACGCGATACATTCAACCACAGGAGTCACACCGTTTTATGCAAATTACGGTTACAACCCTATGTTAACTGGAGAACCACGGAACAAGGCACCAGTTGCGACAGAAGCTCAAGAGACACTTGACACGCTCAAATATCTTCACGCACAGATGTCAAGGGATATCGATTTTTTCAATCTCAGAGCAGCAGTATATTACGATAAGCACCATGGGGAGGAACTTACCTTCAAAAGGGAGGAAAAAGTGTTCCTGCTCCGCAGAAACATTAAAACCAAGTGACCAAGTCAGAAACTCGACCACCAAAAGATTGGACCATTTACGATCGAAGAAAAAATTGGATCGGTTAACTATCGCTTGAAGCTACCAGAATCGATAAAAAGGATACACCCAGTATTTCATGTCTCATTATTGGAACCAGCACCAGCAAACGCGCAAATCGCAGAAAATGTGGAAATCGCAGACGATACGGAACAGGAATACGAAGTTGAAAAAATCCTAGATCACAAGAAAGTCAGCGGAAGATCACACTACCTGGTAAAATGGGAGGGATATGATACCTCAGAAAATACATGGGAACCTATCGAGAACCTGATGGGGTGCCACCAGTCGGTTCGACGGTACCACCAGCAGCAGAAAGATCGAAAGCCGACCAAAAAGCGGGATCATTCATCAACTGGCTCAATGTAGGATCACTAGAGACAGCAGCAAGCTGGGCAGTCTCGTGTTCACTGGCCAAACGATCCAGCTCGCGCAAATTTTCGGCAGACGGAGGGTCTTCTCCGTCCAACACGTCTATTATATGGGAATCATGATCCAACATCTTCCCACCACGTTCTTTTAAGAAATTGCGATGCTTTCGCAAACGTTTCAGTTTAGCGAAGAGTTGTTCTATTTGCTCTTCGGCTTGTTCGATTTCGGAGGATAATCGATCCTCGTCACGTTTCAGACGATCCCACTCTCGTTCACTATGAAATCGTTTTTCGCATTTGCGGCCACGACGGGTGCAGGCTGCACAGTTTCGATTTTTGGAATCCATGAAGCAAGGAAGACCGCGGGAAAAGCACCAGGCATAAGGAAGTTCGACCTGGACACCGTCACGGATAATACGGTCAGCCTGTTGGCAACGTTCCTTATAGCGATTACGCTTGGGCATAATGACGCACGTCAAGAAAAGGGGTCAGGAAAAGGAAGGAGAACACTCACCAGCGATGAGACGGGGGATAGCTGTCTTATCTGTTCTTTAAGGGACAAAGAACCTGAAGGAAGGGAAGTGGTGTTACGGACTCTTGCAACACTAGGAGCCGCGAGGCAGAAACGATAGGACGACAGCGGCCCGAGGCTGATGACGCTACGGAGGAAACATGGATCACGTGATATAGTATGCCAGCACCATATGGTATACGATATACCATCGGGTATGTTGTAGACCAGATGGTATGCCGCAGACCTACAAGGTATACGGGATGGTATACTCAAGGAGGACTATATAAGGACACTCGCTCGCCCACCTGTTAGATAGTTCTTGTTTAGTTCCTCGTGTTCAATAACAATTACGTTCTTTGATAGTAACTTGTTACTGCTATTAGATTCGCCTACTCTCTAGTAGCTGTCCGACCCCGCCCGCGCTCGCTTTTCTCGCCCGCCCATTGGCCCGCGTGCCCCAGAGGGGGTTCGTGCGTCCGTATTCCCGCCCGCCCGCGCGAGTGCGGCGTAGTCGAACGTTCAACAAGAAGGGAAAAAAAGAGAAAGAGAAAGAGAAAGAGAAAGAGAGGTAGGATAAACTGCCTCTCTCGTATTTCATAAGATCCGTCTTCTACGGCGAGGGTTAGGTATATCCGTTCCGTTCCGTATCTTATCTGCAGCTTACTTGCTTTTATTGACATAGGTAGTGACCAGCTTGATTCCTTACTGCTGCTGGTGTCATACGTTTTCGCCCTCGGGCGAAAAGCCTGATACGGTCGAGAGGAAGATAGCAGATCAAGTGTAACCACCAGAGGGTTTCTCCTACATTACCTACCGGACGAAGGAACTCATACCCCCTCTCCACCACTGGTAAATAGGGTGGCAGCAGGTCGTTGGCGCGTAAAAAGAAGTCGAGTAGGCCTAATTAGGCCTAGGGGGATGGCACGTCGCGAACGCGTCGAAAGTATTAGGGATCTGATACATCAGAAAAACTCGTCCCTGCCTGCTATATCTTTCTGCTCTTCTGCTCTCCTCGTCCTCCTTACCTATGATCAAGCAGATTCATCATCATCTACTGCTATCCTTTTAGGAAATGGATCTCTTTATCTACCATGACTCCTATCGCGTATGGATCTGCAAGCCCTGCCAGTATGCTATCTGCCCCCGACGCCTGGAAAGTCATCTACGGATCCATCATCAGACCCATCCGACCGCAGCGACCCGGGTCCTCCGGAAGATAGCCCACGAGAAGATGGCTCAACGGCCCTGGCTGGACCCGGCCACGGAGCCCTGTATCTTCCCTGATCCCGAGGCTGGCCCGCTCCCGAATCTGCCCCTGTACACCGGGTACCGTTGCCCTCGGTGTAGCCATGTGGTTCGAAGTCCGGAAAGTCTGGCGAAACATATCCGCGAGAGACACCCAGAGCTCCGTCGGCCGCGCGGTCGCCAACCGGCGGCTACCCGCCATCTCGACCGTCATTTCCAGGGACACCCGGTGAACTGCCAGCGATTCTTCCCTACCGGCGCCGGGAGCAGCTTCTTTGCCGTTACGCCCCCGATCCGGGCCGAGCGGGTTCGGCAGGCAAAGGCCCTGACGCCGGCCGAATTCATTCGGGCCCAGGTCGAGCAAGCATTAGAGGAGGACCTAGAGGATGAGAAGAGGCAGTATCAGCAGATACCCGTCCGAAAACATCCTACCGAGGTCTCGCCCTGGTTGGAGCTTACTCGATGGCCGGATTATCTGGCCGCCTGCGATCTGGCCGCCGCCGCTAGCCTGGGTGCCCTTCCGGATCCAGTCCAGGAGCCCCTCTTGGCCCTCTTTACCCAGAGTGTCGAGCGGTTAATCCAGCGTTCCTACCAGACCATTAAAGATCGCCGGATCAACGAGTTCGATCAGATCCGGATCAACACCTTTCTTACCCAGCAGCCCAAGATCTGGGACCGACCGATCCAGATTCACCTAAAGCCCAAAACATATGCCTCTTACCGGCGGGTCTGGCAGCGGCTCATCTGCTTTGTCTACCGTACCAGCCGTCCGGACCCAGCGGTAATCCTCCGCCATCAACTCACCACCAGCCAGCTCGCCGCGCTTGACCGTATGGTAGAGGCCGGGACGCTGCTTCTTCGGCAGACAAGCCCGATCGAGCTCGAGAGGCTTGACCGGGCCTGTCTTGCCCTGTCGATTGCCCTATTGGACCACCCCCTGAAGGGGGAGATCTACGAGAGTGCCGTGGTCGGCTTTCTCGCTGTCCTGGGGCTAGATCCGCAGCAGCAGACCTTCCGGGACCCTTACGGATACACGAGCTATCTCTCGGGGCTTGTTAAGATCGCACAGATGCTGGTCGCCGAACAGGCCGTTCATCTGGCAGAGAGTGGGACAGTCGCCTATCCGACAGATGCTCTCGATGATATGCGGGCACGTTTTCTACTCTTCGGGGTTCAAGCGCCTTTTGGCTGGATCGCCCGGCTTCGCACCTACGGGAAGAAGATCCAGAATAGCACCACGAGCCTAGGCTATATCTACTGGAGCGATGACGAGCAGACCCTTAGTTACCGTGATTTGAAACTTACCATGACCGGCTTACGCAATTTCGTCCGGATTCAGATCGAGCTGGTACAGCAGAGTCTCGAAGATCTCTTTCTACTCCACGACGAGGAGACCCGGGACGATATCGTGCCGGTCCTGAGTCTTCAGAAACTGCAAGATGACCCGGTGAACAACCGGCGTGGGTGGAACTTCCTCCAGAACCACGCCAATTCCCGGGTTCTATCTCCAACCGGGAAGCAGTGGCTTATGGATCGAGTCCTTACCACGGATTGGCTGCGGGACGAGTTTCTGGAGATCCGATCCAGCGATTCCGAGGTGATCTGGCGTCGTTCCGCAGTGGACCGATATCTCCAGCAGGTTGACTGGTTTCTAGAGCGACTCCTGCTGGTCATTCATATTACTGGCGGCCAGCCGGGGCGTGCAACTGAACTGTTAAGCCTCCGGCACAGTAATACCGTTCAAGGGCGCCACCGCAATATTTTTGTCGAACATGGGCTCGTGAGTACGGTAACCTCCTACCATAAGGGGTACTCCGTCAGCAATTCCACGAAGATTATTCATCGATACCTACCGAAACCTGTCAGTGAACTTCTAGTTTACTACCTCTGGCTGATTCTACCGTTCTGGCAGGCGATCCAGCGTCTCACCCGGCGGACTGCCAGCCCTCGATCACCGTTTCTCTGGCCCCATGGAGAGGGGACCTGGGACCCCAGCCGGTTACGAGCTGCCCTCCAACGGGAGGCCCAGATTCATCTTCAGACTAAAATGAACATTCTTTCCTATCGGCATGCCGCAATCGCTATCTCCCGCGTTCATTTGAAGATTGGCGGATTTAAGCGTGATTATGGCACTGATTCGGCCGCTCTTGACGAGCAGGCGAGTCATGGATCCTGGGCTGCTGGAACCGTGTACGCGCGGGGGCTCCAAGAGGCTCCCGGTCACGTTGAGGCGCGGCGACGACAGTATCGGGCGATCAGTCGGGAGTGGCATGGCTTTCTAGGGTTTGAAACCTATCTTGGGCCTCGGAAACGCACTGCAGAGGAACCCCAGGGAAGAAGTAATCAAGCGAAACGGGCATGTATCTCTATCGATATGGAAGAGGATGATGATGAGCTATAGGTGGATAGAGTAATACATATATTATGACGAAATCGGCTCGCGCGCGTAGATTCCCACACCCAGATATATATCACACAGGAAGGGCCTAGTGCGTAATATAACGGCGCCCGATCACCATGGTTTTGGCCCATGGGCGAGAAGAAGATTCCGCCCGTGGGCGAAAATAGGCGAGCGTAACCAGCTGTTCGACGAATACTGTTGGCTGAGTGGGGTCTGCCAGGGATACAAAGATGGAACAGCCGGGATCGGCAATAAAACCACCAAACTATCGAATTATCAAGGTATGCAAAACATAGGATAGGCAGTAAGACCATCAAAACCATCAAACTATTAACCCCACGGGGATAGGCAGTAAGATTATTAAATCATCAAACTATCGAACTACCTAAGCCAGTCTACGAATCGACTTTTCACCCCCCCGATCAGTACGATGCAGAACGTTCGCCCAATTCCTCTTTCCCAATTCCAAAGACAAAAGAAGACAACAACAAAAAAATGCCAGGACCCTACCACCGGCCCAATCAAACAACCCCAGAATAAGCATCTATCCCATCCCATCCATGCCCCATCTAACCAGTCACCAGTAACCCATTCTCTAAGATCGCCTCTCCCGGATCTCGGATCAGGACGACGATCCCTTACCGGAGGCAGGAGCGGGTAACTTCGGTGGCCTCAAACGGAGCCGGGTGGACCGGCGCGACGAACCTTCTCAACTACGTTAGCCGGGACGGGCTCGTTC
>NW_026516056.1:0-10506 GCF_023601865.1 Aspergillus affinis | reverse complement strand
AATTTTTAGATAGAAATGCAATTGCTTGGTTGATAAAGGCCCTAGTAATTAGAAGTTGGTAGGCGGTGGCCGACTCGTGGTGTGGCCGACTCGGTGGGGAAATACGTTAACTAGTTAAATGGTGATGATCGATGATGACATACCACAACTACTGTTAGTTAGATAGTTATCGATAACGATAACTATCTAATCAACACGTGATATTCAAACACCCCTCATTTTCTCGTCCCACTCCGCTCCTCCGCTCCTCTCCTCCCCGCTCTTTCGCTTTTCCCAATCCCATTAAATCGTCCTAAAACCAACCCCCAAGGTTATCTTGAGGGAAAGAGCGAGATGGCCAGTATAATAGCCCTCTCCGGCCCGTCCTCATCCGGCAAAACCACCCTCACGAGACTCTTACAACGCATCTTTAACAACTCCTCCTCTTCCTCGACGGACGTATCACCCGATTCGAATTCCAATCCCAACCCCCCTCCGCTACGAACATTCATAATCCACGAAGATGATTTCTACCATTCTGACGATCGGTACCTAGCCCATCCCTTCCTTCCCCTTCCCCTCCCCTCCCATTCCTAAAACAATCCCAATTCTAACCCCCCCCCAAAAAAGAATCCCAATCACAACCCTCCCCTCCGGCCAAACAATCCAAGACTGGGACTGCGCTGGTGCAATCGACATCCCGTTCCTCCGGGCGTCGCTAGCCCACGTCCGACAGACGGGATCCCTGCCCCCGAAGTTGCTCAGCAAGGAAGATCAGAATGAGGTTACCGACTCGGGGGTTCCGGAGGAGGTTGTTCTTCGATTACGCGGAGATGTGCAGAAGAGGTTGTTGAAGGCGCAGGTGCAGAGCAAGGGAACGCGCGTGGTGGCGTTCTTGGAGGGATTCTTGCTATATGCACCGTCGAGAGAGGACGAGGATCATCATCATCATCATCATCATCATCATCCCCTACAGGACGTGCACAAGTTACTGGACGTGCGGTTATTCCTGCCCGCGCCGTACGACAAGGTGAAAAGCAGACGGGAGAGTCGGAGTGGATACGTGACGATAGGACCGGCGCCGACGCCGACAACTTCGACTACGACGACCACAGCTTCGACGACGGGAAACTCGGAGGAAGTGGATTTGTACGGGGAGGATGATCGACCACCGCAGAACTTCTGGACCGATCCGCCGGGATACGTGGATGATATTGTGTGGCCGCGGTATGTGCAGGATCATGCGTGGTTGTTGCTACCGGAAAGGAAACCCGGACAGGAAGGGGCTACGAGTTGCCTGGGAGTCAATCCCCAGGAGGTGGTGAAGCTGGTGGGACAAGGCGTCAATGTGAGAACTGGTGCTGGAGTTACGGTGGCTCCGGGTCAGGGAGAATTGCCGATGATGGATATCCTGCAGTGGGCGGTAGAGGAGGTGATGAAATACTTAGAAGGGACGATACAATAGAAACAGTAGACCAATTATTTGCATGTTACGGTTGTAGATATTAATCCACGCCTATTGATGTACGCATATTCAGTATCATCTCGCTATGCTCCACAATCCTGACACTTCGGTAGCTCATCCAAACAAAAGGAAACACTTGGACCGTCGGCTTCACGTCCCCTAATTAACAGGCCCTCTCCATCCAAGCCAGTAGTCGATCCTGTCTCGGAAGTTGATCAATGTGGTCGTGTCACCAAAGTCCGTCTCCGTGTCTTCCTTGTCGCTGTCCTCCGCACTATCAACTAGCACTTGTCTTTCGCTTCCAGTATCCTTCTCTGTACCAACAATAGCGTCTGATACCCTAGAGCTAAGGTGATCTGGCTTGAAGACACTATCGTCCAAAATGGCTCCCGCATCTTGGTTCGCCATCGTGAGGTTCATAGTAGCCATTTCGCTCGAATCCAAAGAACTCGATTGGCCTTGAACTGTGTCCAAAACGTCGAGACCCGCGTCTTTAACAAAGAACCATACCAATAAGCCTAGAAGGCCATACATAGCACCCAAAGCTAGACTGAGCCGTGTCATGCTTGAGCAAGTCCAGTCGTACAAACAAGACAGAGATAGAAAAGCAGTCTTGATGCAGCCTTTGGTAGACTGTGAGGCATTGGCCATGAGAGTTGATACCAATAAGCGAAACAAAAGAAGCACCCCAGGGGCATCGGGGACACCAGGAGTGGAGAGATCAGGACCGACGCTTGCTTTATCATCCGATTTGTGACCCTCCTTATCAGCACCTATGTCTTCGCGTAGTAACTGCTTGTCATCCTCTTTGGCAACTGGAAAGATTCCCCTAGTGCTCAACCCGGTGAATGTGCCGCGTAGACCATCTCGATCCTCCTCGAGGCGACCGGGAGATGCCGAATAGATGTGAGGAAGCCAGTGATCGGCATGTCGATCAGTTGAGGGAATGGACCATGCCAAACAGAACACTCCCAGATCCTTCGGAGAGCAGATGACTTGGACCCGAGAAATACCAACGGAGGCGGAGTCGCCACGGGGGATTTCAATCATCTGCAGCCTTGTCTTCTGATGTTCAAGTTTGCAAATGAAAAATCCATCTGGGCCTCCGTCCACGTAGAAGGAAAAGCCGCACTTCTCAGAGCAGATATAGCGTCGGTTGGATCTCAGCGAGCACATGGCATAGTAGTTGATCGATCCATCGTTTTCTGCCCCAGATTTAGCTACCGCATGACGGGAGATGATTTCTTGATCCAAGACAATGTGCTTGAGAAAGCCGTAAAATCTTCGACCACATACGCGCATTGAAACGGCAAGGTACCCGGTGTTGATGAATTCAGCAAAGAAGCAATTCTCCACCTCCATACACCGCCGCTTGTCTGCTGTACGGAACTCGAGGCCACGATCTTCCGGAAGACGAAAGAGGAAAGACCCAGTCTCTTCGGCCTGTAGATATGGGAGCCCAGGTAGCAATATTGTGCTCCATCCTTTGGCATAGTCATCATCCACATAAACGGTCAAGTTGACCTCTATCTTGTAAGTGGCCTGCCGGGTTTTGGTGGAAAATTTCATGATGAGATCCCCATTGGAGAGAGTCAATTTTGGGTCGCTCCAAGAGAACTCTATGAGTGGTTGAATCTCAATCTCATTATCGTTTCTGTTTGTCTCCTCGATCAGATAATGGTTTTCCCAGGTCTCGGGCTTGGAATTAGAGGGGTCCGGCGTACTGAACAGGAGCGAGGGATAGGGACTCGACGGACGTGCGTTCAAATCGTCATTTAGATCCCCAGTAATCCCCAAACCAAGACCAGGTGATGCTGACAAGCCACTAGGGCTGCCCTCTTGGTCACAAGGAGTGTGAGTTCGGGGCACCGGGCTACTGTTGTAAAGCCTTTCCATTGTCGGGGACTCTTCTCTCAGGGGCGCATTCGATGACCCAGCCACACTAGTGGATTGACGACAGACCTCTTCGCTGCCAGTCGCACCATCTGCCTCAGTCTCGTAACCATCCGGGGTTTTCTCCTCTAGATATGGCTCGCCATCCCCTGTACTAGCGATTCCTTCATCCAAGGGCCTATCCCCAGGCTGTTGTGTTGCTGTCTCCAACCAGGCCTCGAGACCGATAAGTTTCGCAGACTTGATATTCTCTTCTGCGGTTGTCGAAATAGAGCCGAGAGTCAGAGTTTTCTGCGTGTCATTGCTGGAGTCATGTCTTTTGTGCGTTGGTGCGCTGTCCGATCCGGAATCCGTGAAGCATGCGTCTGCAGCACTTCTTTTCACCAGTTGTGGTGACTTGGTCAGGTCGTCGTACTCCGCGACGTTGATACACAGACTGGAGAATTTCTCTGCACTAGAAATATCTGCAGGACTTGTGTCTCGACAAGTTGTAATATCTTTCATGAGGGAGCGGCTTGGAAGAGGAGGACCATCTTGTAACACCGAAAAGGCTTCTTCACTGTTGGGAAGTCTCTCTGCTGAAACTCGGCGGGCTCCTTTCAATTTACCAGAATCCGGAGTGGAAAATGTGAATAAAGAGCTGCTGTCGTTCGATTCATCAGATAAAAGACGCGCTGAAACAGTTTTGAGGAAGATGGCCGAAGATTTGGTATCCAGTAGCCGCAGCTCTGTGTCGGGTGCAGATTCAACCTGTAATTTCTGATCAGAACGAGAATATCGAAAGCAACAAGGCCATACATACTTCCAGAGAGATCTTGAGTCTTACTGGTCCCTCAAATTCGCCATCCCACGACCCGAAGACTTCAAGATTGCGGAACTTTGGCTGCATCGGTTTGGAGTCCATGTTGTCTTGTATAGATGTACAGGTCCGTAGAGAGGAAAAGGCCTAGGGAGAGAAAAGACAGGAGCGAATAGTAGAGGATGAGAAAGGTGGAGGATGAGAAGAGGGAGAGAAACGAGGGGCAGAGGAGGAAGTCAAGTGAGAAGAAAGAGGAAGGAAGTGAGTAGATGCCCCAGGCAGGGGTGGGCATTTAAGGGCACTTTCCGTATCACTCAGTTTCTTTCTTCACTTACTTGGGACTTGGCAAACGATCTTGTAGTTAATAATGGATTCCAGAATCCTACCCAGCACGTCAGAAAGCTGAACCCGCTGACTTTGTGAAGCAAAAAACTAGTAATATGTACAGGGGAGAAAGAAACAACAAGCCAAACATCACCTGAATTAAGCAAAAAACCGCACCGTGAGAATGAAAGAAAAGGAGAGAGAGAAACACCCCGCTAAGTAAGGTAATCCTTTTAATGCCCCCCAGGCGCCATGTATCCCCCAAAACCAACCATTCTGTTTCCATAAAACAAGATCAAACACCCGTTCCACAGTCTATCCAGAATTTTTGAAAATCACACAAAAGCAAAAAGAAAAAGAAAAGGTGATTGAATCCAGAACGTCCCACGCGGCACACCACGGTTTCCAAAACATAAGATCAAAAGAAAGGGAGAGCAGCATATTGGAGCATTAGTGCAGGCGAAAAGCACAAAGAACAATGAAAGGGAAAAGAGCACGATCATACTGAGACAGCAGCAAACGCACCCTGTTGCTCCCCGGGGTGGAAGAGTCTCCAGGTAAATATGACTTATCGAGGGGTCCCATTGGATGAACCGGGGTGATCGAAAGCCGTCTGACCGGGTGCTGAACCATACCGATCCGCTTCATTTGTGCCAATAGGTTGAGAGGGTAAGATAGGAGTAGCTCCTTGCGACGGCTGCTCAAAGTAGCCCCGAGCCGTAGCAGCACCATTAGTCCCTTGGGGGTAGTTGCCTCTCCGCTGCAAAGGTGGGAGAATTGTAGAGCTGCCTGGGTATTGCGCGCGTGGATAACCTTGAGACATCATCGAATCCGGTGTCTGTTCCAAAGAAAAAACCACATTCAACGGTCGTCAGCTATTTGTCCTTGAGAATTGGGGGTCGATGTCGTCCGTACGGGAGTACCTGTCGGATTCACCATTCCCAGAGACTGCATGGTGGCCTGTTGACTACTCCGGCTATGGCTCGCCGGGTCTTGCATTGGGGAAACTTGGGCCGAGGGGATACCGTATGTAATCTGCGCTCCGTGTAAGCCAGGTGCATAGCCAGGAAGCCCGAGCTCCGAAGACGTCACTGTACCCGTGGATGGACTGTCAAATGACGTGGGAGTTGGTACGGGCTGAGGCTGACGAACCGCGTATTCAGGAACCCCCGTGTGGCCTGTGGGATACTGCATCATGGCGCCATAAGATCCGGGTTGGTTTGAGTACATGGTCGCAGCCTGCGGGTACGCTTCCATTTGACGCATTCGTCCATCATCGTACACGGCTCGGCTGCCATAGTCGATCGACGTGCGCTGCCGCTTGACAGGTGGTGGATAGTAACCGTACTCTCGCCCCGTTGGTTGATAACCACCAAACGCATTTCCTGACATTTGAATCGCCGTCCGTTCTGGGGAGCGAGGAGGAAGTGGCTGTGGGAAATCCTCGGGACGAGGGACCGGCCGTTTTCTGGCAAGAGATTTGGTCAGTACTTTTGAGTTCTTTGGTAGAAGAGGCGAGAGAAGTAGGATTTGCCTCATTGCGCCTGCTTGCTTGGGAACTCACATTAATGTGCGGGGTTCCTTTCGGATCCTCAGTTTCACCCCTTGATCTGCAAAAGATCTGGACAAGAATGTTGACTCCGCCATTCCCGGGAAGCTCTTAGGCGGCGATACTACGAAGAGAGTCAGCATGCGCAGGCAGACGAAAACGAAACACAAAATCTCACCAGTGAAGCGCTCGGAAATTGTCGACTTCAAATAGTGCACCGTGTCCCTGCACGAGGCAGTCAGTACCAACCAGTCTTGTTCAATCTGCTTGGACGCGCGCATTTCGGGTCCTTACCGCCGCATCTCGAAGAGTGTGAATTTCAACCGAAAGTCGCCCTCCACTTTCACAGACAAATCCCCAAAGACGAAGAATCCCCCATCTGAGGTTTATCCTGATCAGTCTCCCAACGTTTCCGCCTTTTCCTGTTGATCGGGGGGCAGGGGAATTTGACTTACCGGTATTGTCCACGTCCTTCAACCGATGAAGAGACGAAACCAAGGTACCCGTCAAAGCTGTGGACGGGGACACAGCAACTGGAGAGTCGTCCGAGCCATCATACAAGCTGCAGCACATAAAATAATAGGGACTTTGCAGATAGTGTCTAGTAAGCAACCTTGGTTAGCAGGCCACGGGATCGACTTCACTCGTTCAAAGCTGGTGCCAACCTACTGCGAGAGATAAGTGCCTTCCTCTCTTACCCGGATTTGCACAATCGGTGGGGGGTCCACTGGTTTGCGCTCTGTAGCAATCGCCGATCACACGAGTCAGTCGCAACTCGCCAAAAATAAGAGGATGCGCGCCAGGCGCAATTCGAGGCTCCTTCATCAAGAAACGACGGGATCACACACCTTTCTCTTTCCCACCAGCCACGCGCGCCCGAGTGGGCTGCTGGCGAATGTTCAAGTCAAATTCAGAACTGGGGGACAGCATGGTCAGCGGGTAACCCTGAGCAGCTGCACGAGAGAGGAGAGGGAAAAAGAGAATTTAGTGAAGATGCGACGAAAGGAAGATAGTATACACACCCTGGGGGATCGCGAGAAAGAGAGGCGTCCGCAAACGTCGACGCACTCATCAAGGCGAGATCGGCGGACTAAGAACCAGAAGATGGAAGGAACCAAAGAACCAGGCCGGGAGATCCGTCAGAAATAACCGCAGCGAACCACGAATAGATCAAACCAGGATAACTCAGGGGGAGGGGTTGTGTTTATTTAAAACAGAACAAAGGATGGGAAGAACCGACGGGCGATGTAGCAAGGTCAAGGATCCGACGGCGACGAACAAGAAAAAAAAATAAGAGAGTCAGAAGAGTTTGGGACCTTGCAAGGATGGACTTTGTGGTTCAAAGAAGCACTAGAAGAAAGGAATGATACACAGTGGGGGTGTGGAAGAGGGAAGGAAAGAGGGGAGGATGGGGTGGTGTTAAGGACAGACGCGACGGTATGATTTGATTATTAGTTAGGTAGGTAGGGTAGGTTAGGTAGATAGGTAGGTAGTCTTAGTTTCGGAGAGCTCGCCCAGGGCCCCAAGTTATCCGGGAGTGGAGACAAGCCAAGAGACAGCCTGAGCTGCAGGATGCAGGGTGCAGGGTCAGTTGCAGGGGGAGCGCAAGCGGGAGGTTACTGAAAACGGGCACCGAAGTCCAGGGAAGAGAAGGTGGTAGAGAGAGAGAGACAGTCTGGGCGAGGTTGAGTTCCGTGAATGAATGATGGTGTCGTCAGAATGCAAGCGGCAAGAGCCAACCGAGCACGGTTCCAGACAAACCTTAACCCGGAAGAAGTTTTTCTCTCTCTTCACTCGGGGGAGGAGTCGATACTGCAATGAAACGTCACCGTTGAGGAATTCCTGGAATAGAAAAAAGAATAAAAAAAAGTACAGAAAAGAGAAAAGAGAAATAAAAAAAAATAAAAAGAAAAAAAAGAAAAGAAAAAAAATCGGAGGTGCTGCAGGAACCCCCCAATGAAACTTGCCGACCGTGTATACGGGGTTTTCCAATAGGTCTGGATCTAGGCCGGAAGAGAGAAAAAGAGGCCAATAATATCGGACGAATAATCAAATCACAGCAGTGGTCCAAAAATTATTCAATAATCTTTTTAGAAAGAAAAATAATCAAAACTGCAAAGTCAAACTGTAAGGCGAAAACCCGCAGCAAAGTGGCGGGAGATGAGGGCCGATAAGACGAGAGCTGAACGATGGGTCAAAAAGTCGCCTCTTGACAGGCCACTGACGCACAGTGCGAGAAATTTCTGGCCAGAGGGTGGGAGGGCGAAAATATTATCAAATAAATTGTTCAAAAGAAAAAAGGAAAATAAAATTTGTATGAGGGTCGACAAATGAGAAGCCTCCAACGGAGAAAAAAAGAATTGGTTTGGATGGAGGGGGGGGGGGGATTCTCTGGCAATTCAACCACAGCTGAACCAGACAAAATGATTAGTGGAGCTGTACCAGAACAAGAGAGCAACGTCGGTCACTTTTCGGCCGTCAAATGGTGTCGTTACTGGCGCTGGTCGACCACGGTTGAGTAGGCGGACTAAAGGGTGTATCAGTCTCGACGATCCGACAGGAACCGCAACGACATAGAGATGATGCGCACATTGGCAGCTCCCTGAGGGCGAGAATGACGGAGTGCAAGCAAAGAGCTTTCTCTCTCTCTTTGCTTCCTGTGCTCTCTCCCTCGAGGTGAGATCACGCGCCAGGTTCCAGAGTCTAGTGACCGTATCTAGTACCTTCGCCTAGACCGAAAACTGATTGACGATTGAGATCGACCTAAGGGGCATGAAATCCACCGCGTGTGCGGCAAATCACCACTCGCTTCCCCGAGAGGAGGACTCCCCCCAAAACCCACAGGCGCAACGGTTTAGCCTCGTGCGCGCGGAGATGGTGCCGGCTATGCAAGTGATCAGACCCGTATCTAGGCGCCACGCAGGGTCTCCGAAGACTCCGATTCTCTTCCTTGACTCCAGAGCGAGAATCGTGGATGGTCGGTGCGCGCGCCTAAGCATTCCAGTCAGAAACTCATTCCCGTAGTCCCATCGGTCATTTGCATCTGTTACCGACTTGGTCCAAGGCCGTGTTTTTAAACTTTGATTAGGGAGAAGGGAGGGAATTGTTCCCTCATGCGTAGATCTGGCTCCTTTTGTTTCGTTTCCGATTAGTCTTGGTCAATCGGGCCCTTGTTGGTTTCTCTTTCTTCCTTTTTGCTTTATTTTTCTTCCCCCAACTCTTCTGGCCGACCACAGTCAGCGTTCAAGTTGTCATGGGACACACAAGCGACGACAAGCTATTCCCCAAGGAACCCCCCCTTCTCGAATAAACATTAATCGATATCAGATAATACGAACCTGGACTCTTTCAACGTCATGCAGTGGTTGGATCCGGGTCCCAAAACGACGCGATCCAAGGGCGCAAGAACGGTCAGCAGGGAGGAATCCAGGGCTCCAGAAGGCCCACTCGAGAACCGTTCCCTTTTGTTCACCTAAAGACCAAATAAATATTAACGGATCAATCGCGAGGTGATTTCCTCCAACGCCGAAAGGGTATTTACCTTGATGATTGTCCTTACCGACGAGAGCTTTGGGGTAGGAAGAAGAAGAAGAAGAAGAGAAAAAAAATCAAGAACGGAGGAGGGGCAGACAGGCCAACGAGACGAAAGGGCCGAACAGGAATCCTTGAACGTGATGGGATAACGTGAGTCGTGTCACGAGATGGCCACTCGCTTCTTCCTTCTTTTCCTTTCCTTTCCTCTCCTTTTCTTTCCTTTGTTCTTCTAGTCGACGACGGCAAAGGAGTTCCGAGCACACTCCCCGGTAAAGATTCGTCGCCTTCCCTCGCAGACTCGTTCACGTCTTCACGCCGAACCTATGCAAAGAACACAGTCTTCCTGCGAATTCTGCGGGCGTCGCAAGAGGAAACTCTCTCGGAAGTTTCAAAACCTTCGGTGCGCGCGAATAAGCCTTGAGAGAATCGTTGGCGGTGGAAAAACCACGTTACTCGGCGAACAGTCGGAGAACACACTGCATCTCGCAAACAAGAGGAAGAAACAGGATAATAAAGCCGGGACAGGATGATGTGGGAGTGGGCCCCTTTTCAACGTGCAGTCGTGGAGAAAACAAGAAAAGCGAGAAAGAAAAAAAAAGAAAGATCAGGCTCGAACTTCAGCCCTTTTTAGCCGCTGTGTTCTAGGATCTAGCTTGTTGGATGCATCACATCACCTGGGTCTTGACATGCAGGTCGCAGATGCCGCGCTCCCTCCACCCCACATACGCACACACGCCGACGTCGTCCAGGCCGTTGCGCTGGGGGGTTGATTTGAATGATTGGATCTTGGGAAGGGGGAATTGGGAACCACCTCAATAAAAACGCGGCCGCCAAAGATCGGATCAATCAATCCACAGAAGTGGCGTAGGGGGGGGGGGGGGGGGGGGCAAAGACCCAGTCCAAACAAAATGCCAAAAGGGAAATAGAAAGTCATTTACGAATGGTCCTGACGAGCAAGCCTTA
>NW_026516055.1:0-10606 GCF_023601865.1 Aspergillus affinis | reverse complement strand
TGTTTATCTGCTAACGGGCCTGTTTTTTGGCTTCGTTCGGGGCCTAATTCTTTATGGCCTGTTTATGATTCTGCCTGGTTACCTGCTAACGGGCTTGCCCTGTGCGCCTTGTTTTGGCCTGTCAAATGGCTTATTTGATGGCCGGCTGGGGGGTTTACTTGGTAATCTACATATTTACCTGTGTGCTCACCTGTGTATTTACCTGCGTACTGACCTCTTTCCTGATCTGCCTGCCTGCCTATCTACTAACTAATCTGTTGTGTGATCTGTTTCCCGGTCTGCTGGCCTACCTGATGGTCTGCTTCGTGATCCGCCTGTCTACCTGCGAACTGGCTTACTCCGGGGCCGGTCTACCTATCTATTTGCCAATCGGTCTGCTGGCTTGCCTACTTGCCTACCTATTGGTGCTCGACTGCTATCAAATTAATAAAATGACCTTAAGTTACCGCGCCATATAAACCCTAAACGGGATCGCATTGGGGGAAATGGATTATCCATCAATGGATATACATATATACATACTGATATAATCATAACAATGTTATAATAATGATAATACCATAATCTCTACCGACCCTTTTGCCGGTCCTGGATTCTCCGGTATATCTCCCGCACCCGGTAATATGTATTAAAAACGAGTTATAACGGGATTACCCTATCTCGCTGAAACATATTGTTATCTGATTCGGATTACTATAATTGACTTACTGGCCTGCTTATTTGCCTATCTGCTTATTGATCGATTTTATGACCTTGTTTACCTATCTGTTTACCTGCTGACGGGCCTGCGAACGTGTCTGTTTTGTATCCTTGTTCGGGGCCTGTTTCTTCTATGGCGGCCTGTATTATCATTCTGCCTACCTACCTGCTAACTGATCTGTTCCCGGGCCTATCTACCCACCTACCTATCTACTGATCTACTTTCGAACTGGCCTGTCTGCCTATCTGCCTGTTGATTTACTTCCCTATTTGTCTCTCTACCAATTAACCGGTTTCATGGTCTGTCTCCCGGTCTACTGGTTTATGGCCTACTTATGATTCTGCCTGTCTACCTGTTAACGCGCCTGCTCCTGGGCCTGTCTACCTATCTACTTGCTAATCGGTTAATTTTATGGCTATTTACTTCCCGGCCCGTTTACCGGCCTACGGATTTACTTGTTGTCCTGCTTTATAATTTGCCTGTCTATCTGCTAACTGATCTATTCCTGGATTTACATATCTATCTGCCGGTAAACTGGCCTGTCTGTTTATCTGCCTCTTGATTTACCTTTCCATTTGTCTCTCGACTAATTAATCTGTGGGATGGTCTGTTTCCCGGTCTATCTGTGTACTGATCTGTTTACGGACCAGTTTTATGGCCCTTACCTACCTTATCCCTAATGTAACGGGCTATGTAACCCTAATGTGGCCTTATTCGGGATCTGTTTCCTCTGTGGCCTGTTTTATGATTCTGCTTACCTACCTGTTAACTGGCCTGCTCCCGGGCCTACCTACCTACCTCCCTACCTACCCACTTATCTATCTACTTATCTACTTTCGAACTGGCTTGCCTGCCTATCTGCCTCTCGATCTGCCTATCTGCTAACTGCTCTGTTTTATGGTCTGTTCCCCGGTCTGCCTGCCTATCTACCTGTCACTGGCCTGTCTGCTTATCTGCCTGTTATTTGCCAGCTTATTTGCCTATCTACTAACTAATCGGTTCGGTCTACCTATTTATCTGCTAACGGGCCTGTTTTATGGCTTTCTTTATAGCTCGTTTCCCTGCCTTGTGGCCTGCCTTGTGGGCCTTGTTATGGCCTGTTAAATGGCATATTTGATGGACTGCTTGGGGGTTTACTTGGTAATCTACATATTGACCTGCTTGTTGACCTGCGTGCTGACCGGTGTGCCAATCTGTTTCCTGACCTATCTGCCTGTCTATCTGCTAACTGAGCTGTTCTATGGTCTGTCCCCTACCAATCACTTAATTTTATGGCCGTGAACCTACCGCACCATATAACCTTAAACGGGATCGGATTGGGGGGGAATGGATTATCGATCAATGGATATATATATATATATATATACTGAAAAAATATTGATATCTTATTCGGATTCGATGCTGGATTTATTTGCCTCCTTAGCTGCCTGTCTACTAACTGATCTATTTTATGGTCGGTTTTCTGGTCTGCTTACTTACCTGCTGACGGGCCTACGAACGGATCTGTTGTGTGGCCTTTTTCGGGGCCTGTTTCTTCTACGGTCTGCTTCATTATTCCGTCTATCTACCTGCTGACGGGCCTACCAACCGGTCTCCTTTGTGGCCTTGTTCGGGGCCTGTTTCTTCTATAGCCTGTTTTATCATTCCGCCTATCTGCCTGCCTATCCACCAACTAACCTGTTTGATGGCCTGTCTTCCGGCCTACTTATTTATCTGCTAACGGGCCTGTTTTGTGGCCTCGTTGGGACCTACTTCTTTATGGCCTGTTTATGATTCTGCCTGCCTACTTGCTAACGGGTTTGCTTCTGGGCCTGTTTACCTATCTACTTGCTAGTCAGTTAACTTTATGGCTGTCTACTTTCCGGCCCGTTACCGGCCTACCGATTTACTTACTACCTATTTTATAATTTGCCTGTCTATCTACTGACTGATCTATTCCTGGATTTACTTATCTATTTGCCGGTTAACTAACCTGTCTGTTTATCTGCCTGTTATTTACTTACCTATTTGCCTATCTACTAACTAATCTGTTCAGTTACCTGTTTATCTGCTAACGGGCCTGCCTTGTACGCCTTGTTTTGGCCTATTAAATGGGTTGTTTGATGGCCTGTCGGATGGCCTGTTTGGTTGTTTATTTGGTAATCTATATCTTGACCTGCGTATTGACCTGTGTGCTGACCTGTATACTAAGCTATATACTAATTTACGTATTAATCTGCTTACTGATCTATTTCCTGATTTACCTGCCTATCTGCGGACTGACCAGTTTTATGGCCCTTGCCTACCTATCTGCCTATTTGCTAACGGGCTATGTAACCCTACTGTAGCCTTATTCGTGATCTGCTTTTTCTATGACCTATTTTAAAATTCTACTTATTTATCTGCTAACTGGTCTGCTTCCGGGCTTATTTACTTACTTACTTATTTACTTTCTACCTGGTCTGTTTGCTTATCTGCTAATCGATCTGTTAACTAATCCAATTACCTATTATTCATTATTAAATTCCTATAATTTAATTACTATTTCAATTGTTTAATTCTATTTTTATACTTCAGTTTTTCTTACTTTTATTTTTTAAAATGATTCTTGTTCTTTTTAATTCTGTTTTCTTATTTCTATCTTGTTATATTACGTTTTGTTTTAATCTATTATTTGTTTTTTATTTAATTATTTTAATATTAAATATTTAAATGTAAACTTTTGTAATACATTTACTGCAATATATTATTCTGTATATTAAACATTATCGCTTGCCTGTTTAGTTTATTTGTAATTATTGGCTTTTATTGTAACTTATAACTATAAAACTATTAACTCTAATATGTATTTTGTTTGTTATCATTTTTTTTGGATATTATTTTAATTGTTTTTACTGTTATATATTCTTTCTGATCTTTTAAAATTATTGTTTTATCCTATCTGTTTTAAAAATTAACTACCTGATATTATTGCTATTCACATGTAAAATATATAAACCTGCAATTCTCAAGTAAACTGTAACCCTAATGTAAATATGCAACTCTGATATAAATCTGTAATTCACATATAAATTTGCAACCTTTATAATCTCCAACCCGGATTAAACTAATGACAAACGTTTATATAAACCCTGACCGTCTGGAATCTGATCTTGGGATAATCGACCCTAAATACTATACTCTACAATCTTAATCTTGTAAAATTGGAACTATCTGTTCTGCATCAATACAATATATAAATATGCCGGAATTACGCTGTTAAACCCGAATCCGATCTGACTATTCCAGCTGGCAACCGTATTATCTTTTTGTAACCCTAATGGGACGGCAACCAATATACCTCAAAATATTATTTAATGATATATAATGCCATATATCCCGCATTACGTTAATTATGTAAATAACCCGTTGCTATATTATGTCTGACCAAATTACGTAAATTTGAATATTTGCCTAAAAAATTAAATATAACCCTAATGTAAACAATTAAAACCAACTTTATCTATTATATTAACTCTATCTATTCTACTACTCTATCTATTCTACTACTCTATCTATTCTACAATCCTATCTATCATATAAATCTTTCTATTCTACTACCCTACTAATTCTACTAATCCTATTTTTTGTACAATTTCTATCTATTTTACTATCTCTATCTATCTTACAAAACTTATCTATCCTATGTATCCTACTAATCCTACAACACTATCTATCCTAAATCCTACGTATCCTAAATCCTACGTATCCTAAATCCTACGTATCCTAAATCCTACGTATCCTAAATCCTATGTATCCTACGTATCCTATATATCCCATCTGTCTGACAATCCTACAAATCCTACAAATCCTACAATCCTATATATCCTACAATCCTACGTATCCTATGTATCCTACAGTCCTACGTATCCTACAAATCCTACAATCCTATGTATCCTACAATCCTACGTTTCCTAAATCCTACAAATCCTACAATCCTATGTATCCTACAATCCTACGTATCCTATGTATTCTACAACCCTATCTATCTGACAATCCTACATATCCTACAATCCTATCTGTCTGACAATCCTACGTATCCTATGTATCCTATGTATCCTACAACCCTATCTATCTGACAATCCTACAAATCCTATGTATCCTATGTATCCTACAATCATATCTGTCCGACCATTCTACATATCCGACAATCCTATCTATTCAACAATCCTATCTATTCTACTAATACTGCTTACCTATCGGCCTGTCGGCCTGCTTACCTATCTACCGGCCTACCTGGCCGCCTGCTTACCTACTAACTGATCTGTTCTATGTCTGCTTTCCGGTCTGCCTGCCTATCTGCTAATCGGTTAGCTTTATAGCTGTCTACCTACCTGCTTGATATTCTGCCTGCCTACCAAACTGATCTGTTCTATGGGCTGTTCCCAGTCTCCCAGTCTATCTGCTAACTGGCCTCCATGTCTGCCTGCCTATCTATCTCCCTATCCGCCTGTCCACCTATCTGCTAACTGATCTGTTCTGTAGTCTGTTCCCGGTCTACCTGCCAACCGGCCTGCTTCGGGCCTGCGTACCTATCTACCGGCCTGCCTATCTGCTGACCGGTTGCCTGCCTATCTTCTGACCGGTTACCTTTATGGCCGTCTAGCTACCGGCCCGTTTACCGTCCTACCTATTGACTTGGTAGTCTGTTCTACGGTCTACCTATATATCTCCCTGTCTATCTACCTGCCTATTTGCCGATCTACTGACCAATCTGTTTTGATCTGTCTCCCGCTCTACCTACTTATCGGCTAACGGGCCTGCTTGGTAGCATTATTCGGGACCTACTCCGTGTATGGCTTTATTTATAGTTTCTCCCTGTTTCGTGGCCTCGTTCGGGCCTGCTTCTACGGCCTGCTGCAATCGTTGCTGCCATAAGCCCTGGATTCCCTGTGCCTGGGGCCAAATACCATGCTCGCTATCATGGGATCAAAATCAATATCCATATGGCATTATCAAATGTATTCACTAACTGATAAACTGCCGGATTCCGGGTGTGCAGTGGATGCCCTCCAATTCCTTGCAAATCTGCCACAACCAACAAAATGTATGGAACAACTGGCTGTGTTGCCCCCGGGCTCCGTCGGTGGCCTGCCCGAAAAACCGCACTACCTGCCCGATATCTTCGCTATCTATCTCGTGTTGCCGCAAGCGCCGCTGCCACAACGGCTGGATCTGGTCGTACCACGGTCCGAACAACATCATTGCCGTCATGGGAACCAATATATCCTTATATACGCAATCTCCCCGCCGGGGTACGCTCTGGTCCCACTGGCGGCAAATGGTCTGCGGCATCCCACAGCGGAAACACGCCGAATACGGGGCATATCGGATCCGCTGGCTGCGGACGGCCTGCATCCACGCCTGGGCCCGTGTGGCCTCCGGATTGCGGCAAAAATACAGCTCGTGTTCGTACCGATCGTGCCCTCCTAGCGTACATATGTAACACCGCCGCTGCCACGGGGGCACCTCCCGCTCGATAATCTCCTCATCCAGCCACTGCTGCGCGTCGATGGCCTGGCGGGTGACGTGCGGGGCGGCCTGGCGCTGGGCCTGCACCCGCTGGCGCTGGCGCTCGACGACATCTACCGTGGGCGGCTCGGTGGGGGGCGGGGGCTCGATGCTGTCGGTCCGGCGGCGTTTCGCACGGGGTGGCTGATTGGGATCTGATGGACCCGATGGGGGGCTTGCGGACGGGATGGGCGATGGATGCTGGAGCTGGGTAACAAACGAGTCACCGGATGCTTCACTGGCGGACGGGCTGGGGGACCCGGTGTTGAAATGGCTGATCTGATGGCTGACCTCCTGGCTGACCTGATGGCTGGCCTCCTGGCTGACCTGATGGCTGGCCTCCTGGCTGGCTTCCTGGCTGGCTAATGGACCGGGGGATGAGGATACGCTGACCACGGACTCATGTACCATCCAATCCGGGTGGCTCGCTTCCTGGCTGGCCAATGGACCGGGGGATGGGGATACGCTGACCATGGACTCCTGTGCCATCCAATCGGGATCACATCCATCACACGCGATCTCGTGGACATCGGAATCCTGGCAATACCGCCGGCTGTACCCGTCTACCGTCTCATCCATGTATCCGTCTAAAACATATCGTCGGCATCCGACCCCGGGTTCAACCTCCATGTACTGGTCGACCAGCTCCTGGTCAGCGGCAATATCGGTTGATATATCGGGTCCGGGGTGGCCCCATCTAGCCGGCTGAATGATAATGGCCTCGCTGGTTTGCCCATCCCGGCCGGCCCGTCCGCTCTCCTGCGCGTACTCCAGCAATGACCGCGGTCTGCCCAGGTGAATGATACTCCGGATGTCGGGAATGTCTACTCCCATCCCCAGTGCGCTAGTGGCGACGATCACCCGGCTCGGGCCCTCGATAAACCGCTGCAAAATGGACGATTTATCAATTTGCGCGCTGTAAAATGCCTCACATGCCAGCTCGCCCGCCACGGCAACGACCTGATTTACCACGGACCCGTATATTATGACCCGCCCACCCTGTGCCTGCTGAATCCGTTCCCGGATGAATGTGACTACCGGCTCGCTAGTCACCCACGCGGATCCCGTCCGGCGCGGGACGTCGGGCTCCCAGATCCGGTATGCGACATTGGACCGGCTGGTGCGATCCCGGAACAAATGCACGAAGTCCGGCAAATATCCTATCTGCTGCCATAACGTGGGCTCCAGCTGCGGCAGTAACGTAGCCGTCAATAATACTATCTGCGTGCGGGCGTAATTTAACTGTCCTAGTTGCCGCAACTCTGGCCGGAAATCGCGCTGGTTATTTAATACCGTGTGGCACTCGTCAATCACGATACGGTCTAGCCGTCGTATCTGCCGCAGCCGGTTAATAAACGTCTGGAAATCGTCGGTAACAGCTGATTCGGGCGTAACTAGCACAATGGTTGCCTCGTCGGGCGGCCGCCGGCTCTCCCACGCCACACATGGAATGCTTAGTGCCCGGCATCGCGACATCATGTCCTGCCGCAGTGCGACCAGCGGAACGACGACAATTGTCGTACCCCCGGGCTCCACGAACGCGGGCAGCATAAATAGCATACTCTTACCGCCTCCTGTCCGCATAACTGCTACCACCGGGCTCGACCCGTCCTGGGTAGCCCGGATGGCCGGGGCCTGGATCCCCCGCAGTACGGCCGTCTCCTGGCCCATATCGGCAATATGCAGCCGGTAACGCCGCATTACCTAGTTTTCTTCGGCCTCGACCTCCCACGGGGACCGTATCCGCTGGCCACGGACTTCGGCGGACGGTATAACAGCGGATGCAAATGCTAAAAATCGGTGCCAATCCGTACTGGACAAGCGAAATATCTGCCGCCGGTAAGCTGTAGGACCGGCTTGCTCCATGATCTCTCGCGCATATACGGTACCGGTTAAGTGGGACGAGTGTGCTGCCTGCAGATCCGCGATATGGCCCATCCATTGCTCTGGATCCATTCCGTCTTCAGCGTCTGGGTCAAGTGCCTGTGCCGCGACCTCCTGCTCCTCCTGCCGGTTATGCACAAACGCGCTGGATGGCTGCATGAACCGCCGGCTGATCCCAATAGCGAGCTCCCGGTATGCCTGGATATTGATCGGGTGACGCAGTGCTATCTTCGTTTCGCGCTTGAATGTCTCACGCAGTCGTTCGGATGACCATTGACGCCGCGTCCCGGGATCGGGTCCCCAAATAAACGCATCCTCCCGGCTGAGGGGAGCCCGGTTGGTAGTGGACAGCGACTCGTGCCATATCTGCCACGCCTCGAGTTGTTGGACGAATGGCAGCGCTAACCACAAATACCACACCACGAGCTCTCCAACCTCCCGCGGTAAATACCGGTAGATCACTTTGATGTCATTGCTGGCATAAAACCCCTTGTGGTATGCACTGACCATTGCTACCAGCCCGTCCTCGATAAATATATTGCGCTGCCGGTTGGTCATAGTATGCATATGCTGGATGCTCAACAGTTCGGGGGCCCGAGCCGGCTGCCCGGCAACTACCTGTACTAGGACGGCCAGCTTCTCCTTGAACTGTACCACCTGCTGGAAGTATTGCGCCACGGCCGGGGGGTGCAGCTGCTGCCGCCGCTGCCGGACGGTAAATCGGGCCTGCATGGCCGGCTCGGTCCGCAGCCGATCCCGGACCCACTGCGGCCCGTTTACCGGCCATTGCGTCCGCCCGTCCTTCAAAAAGCTCCATCCCACCGTCCGCTGGGTGGGATCGTCGTACATGGCGTGCCACGGGATAGCCGGCAGCTCGTGAGTCTGGCTGACACCGAGAATATCACACAGTTTCTGCCGAGCGGCCCCGACCAGCCCATGTACGAAGCCGCGGAAATCGCCCATGGTAAACTGGATGTGCTGGTATCCGATTTCCTCGTTACCCTGCCAGGTAATATGTTCCGCGGCTGTAGTATTGTAATGGATTTTCAGCCCGTATGTCCGCCAGTCTAGCAGCGTCTGCATGGGTCCGGCTGTCCCCCGTACCATAAACGCCTGTACCATCGATGTCAACTGCTCCTGGAACGACTTGCCCGTGCGGCAGATCCGGGGGGTGGCAACTAGCGGCTGTGACTCCTGGCTGTTAGATCGCACGGACGATGTGGGGGGGGATGACGGAGGCAGAAATCCGGGGAGATATCGGGGCCGGTCTGCCTCGGCCTCGCTGGAATATCCGTCATCGGGCTCGATATCTTCCAGCGTATTATCGGCACTGGCTAATGCCCACTGGTTACAGTCTGCCTTTTGCAGCCATATCTGGATAATAGTCTCCGGGTCTGGGTCCAGCCACAGTGCCTTTTGTACCACCATAAACCGAGCCACCTTGATCACGCGAGACAAGATCGGCGGGTAACTCTCGGCATTTCGCCAGCGGTCGTAACTCCAGCCCTGGACGGCCATGGCGCAGACCAGCACGCTCTCATACTCGTACCCCCGCTGCTTCTGGTTCAGCAGCTCAATGCAAAATTCCAAGCATCGCTGCTCCAGTGGGTTCATTTGCCACGCCGCCATCTCGTCGGCCTCCTCGGCCTCGATACCTTCATTGCCGTTGGGTTGCGACGGCTGTACGGCTAGTACCCATAGCTGGTGCCACCGTTTGCGCTGCCGGGGGGTCATCCCGTACGGCGGGCTGGTCCACTCGTGGGGAGCCTGTGTGCGGGCAATAAACGCGAGGATCCGCTGCCACGGCTGGACATGTTTGGCAATACTTTCTGCGTCCATGTATGCCTGCAGCGGCCGATGCGGCGGGGCAGCTCCAGCGTCTGATTGTACCGCGGTAAACCGGATGGCGGAACCACTGTACCGGACCGTTCGCTGGCATTTACGGACTAGCTGTTCCATTGTAGTCCACAGCCGGCGGACTCCCTGTTCGATCGGATTCTCGGGCTCAGTCGGATCCTTCTCGGGCGAAGCAATTACCCGAGTTAAATCGTGGGGAGCGATGGCTTCCAGGTATTCAGACCAGCCGGTCATACGCAGCCACGGGTTCGCGTCGGTAATCTCGCACGCCTGAATAGTCTCCTGTATCTGCGCTGCCTGCGCCTCGGTCCACGCAGTCTCGACCTCCTGCAACGCCTGATCAATCGTGTCGGGGGTACTGAATGGAACGTTCTCCTCGCTGATGATAGGAATGTTCTGAGATCCCTGCCGGGTAGGAAATATGCGCTGATACGAAACCGAAATGTATGATCGAGCTAGCTGACGATCGGCTTCTTCCTGCTGTAGACGACAAACGCGACCGCGGCCAGAATACTGGGACCATTGGTGTACCTTACGCCAGTGTTCCCGCATGGTCTTCAGATTCCGGGTCACATATCGGCACTCGGGGTCCCGCTGGCATAATAAACCATTGGTATGGATCGGTAATCCAAAAAT
>NW_026516054.1:0-10686 GCF_023601865.1 Aspergillus affinis | reverse complement strand
CAGGGGATGGCGGGTCACGTGCCTAGGCGGTGAACCGCGGCCGTAAAATATAACTAAACTAAACTAAACTAAACTAAGCATGTTTGCGTCTCCATAATTTCCCCACCAGCCGAGGCTGGCAAAGCTTAGCTCTGTCTTTCTTGGGCCGATTCACCCGGCCGATTCACCCAGCCTATTGCACCTCGCTTAGATTGCTGTTCTTATTTGGTTTTTGGCTGGTTGTGTTTTCATGGTTTTTGAGTTGTCTATGTATGCGCTGCTCTGCTCTCCACACTCTGCTAGTAGCCCTAAGCCGCGAGTATAGATCTGCCAAATCGCTATAGCTTCCCAGTAAAGTGCTACCGATTTGGCCCCCAATGATATCCCGTTCCTTGGAATTTGGCCCCCAAGTATGTTCCCTATCTCCACCTTGTGTTGAGAGACATTGTCCTGTCCGAATGCCTGCTATTGGTGATATGTGGGGACCAAAGATCAGATTCTTGTTGAATGTGGGGTACAAATCTGGACTTGCCTTGATTTATACTAAACTATGGGATAGTGGTCTTGCGAAGGTGCAGAAGTTCGACCTAGTGTGGACGTTTTTATGGTTATTGTGGGCGCCATGCTGTGTCTTGAGGTATTTTGTGGATTATGAGTGACTGAAAAGGTATAAATAGGGGGGCATGTGAAGTCTTTAGATGTGTGTGTTCAGTTTCGAAGTCTACTATCTTCTCTTCTCAGTCCATATACTCGATCACCTTATACATACATTAACCCTCTATACCACCACCACCCAAAATGGGACTCTCTAAAACCCTCCTCAGCATTTCCCTCATCGTCGGCCTCACCACCGCCGCTGTCCCCTCCGGCGCCTCGCTCTGCGTAGGTCAAGGCAAAGGCAGCTGCCAATTCGGTGCCTACCAGCTCCAACCAACAGACACCTGCGAGGACCTCCAAAAGAACGCCGCCTTCATCTACGACCACGCCTGCAACCAGATCGGCCACGTCGAGAACTTCGCCGAGGGCGACTCCATCGACTCCCAACTGCCGTACACCGTTGATGTGCTGAGAATTACGGGCGGGCCCTCTTGCAATATCAAGTATAAGATTGCGTACAGTGCTGGGGATTATGGGTATGGGGAGCCGGCCGGGGGGGTTTGGGGGAGTTGCTCGGAGCCGGGATATGCGTGCAACTATTATCGGGTTGCGTTTCCTTGTCCGGGTTTTTAGTTGGAGAGAACTTTTTGCAGTTAGGTGTATCTTACTTAATATAGGACAATGTGATGGTTAAGGCTGTTGTAAAGAATGTCATAGGCAATATACATTAAGACAGGGATATCAGTCCTATTATATATCCTCCCTTTCAATCCACAGCAACACTACCAGCCATATCACCAAACATCTCAATCGCATGCCCAAGATAATCCCTCGCTCCCTGCAACCGAGGAACCATATCCACTCCCCAACGGCAGCAATTTCTCCGCCGTGTGCTCCTCGCCAACTACAACCTCGTATAAGGCCTGCATAGCATTGTCCTTGTCCCCATTAGGCTTGATCTTGCCACTCAAAAGAAGCCCCTGCACCTGTTCCGTCAATGTCCCCTTATAGTCCTCAGGGAGAGGGGCCGTCCCTAGAACAATAGAGTTACGCATGTTCGTGTTGAACGTCCCTAGGATAACAGTTAGTATGCGGATGTTGAACGGGGCTACTTCTTTCGCCAGGATCTTGGTAAGACGGAACGAATCCTAGGTAAGAGAAAGAATCATATACTATCCACCCCAGCCTTAGCACCGCCATACAACCCCATCGTCGGAATCCCATCCAGCGACGCCCCACTATTCATATTAACAATCACCCCAGACCGGCGCCGGCGCATACAAGGCAGCACCGCGTGGATCAAGCGCAGCGGCCCAAAGAACATATTCTCCATTTTCGCTCGAATCTCTTCCTCTATGCTTGTCTCGACAGGCGCGTAGATAGAGCCCCCGGCATTGTTAACCAGGACGTCGATTTCTTCGCCGGCATGCTCAAGATCCGTGATATACGTCACCGCTTTGCGCGCTATCGACGTCTAGTTGGACCCATTTGCCTCCTTTGCTCTCGATCTCTGTGACGAGGTCAGGAGTGCGAGGGGGATTACGCGAGGTGGCGATGACTCTGTGGCCGCTGGCTTGGGCGGCGCGCGCGAGGGAGAGACCGAAGCCGGAGGAGCAGCCGGTTATTAGCCAGGCTAGTGTCTTGGGGGTCATGGTTATGGTTTGTGGATTTATCGATTGGTTAGAAGATATATTGTTGGTGATGGTGGCTACATGCTTGAATTTATCACTTGGGCTTATTGAATCCTGCCGGAGATAGCGGGGTTTACGGGATAGCCTAGGATGCGGCATAACCACGGTTATGGGTAGTGATTTGATACCCATGGCCGCAATTGTTGCGGGTACCCGCTGTCACGGGCTTGGCAGTGGGTAGGTGTGCTTCTACCCGCCAAGACCGTTTAGTAGGTCTGTAGGACGTTTTACCAACTGAGCTACAAAAAAGACCAGAATACCAAGTTAACGACTTGGTACGCGCATCGCTCTATATAGTGGTTCTTGGTCAGTTCGTCACACCCGCACGGGAGCCGCACTAGCATAAATTTCGCTTAATTATCAATTTTTGGCCACCAGCATAGCTTTTATGAAACTTAACTACGTTAACTGATTTCTAAACATGTGTTCTAGTTTTTCCAATACAATTCACTATTTGTGCTACAATTGCTTGGTAATTATACGAAATTATATTGTATGTATTAATTAAAGCCTCTATTCATTTAGACTATCTCTTTTTTATAAGCCTCATTTGTTATATAGACCTATAATTTTAAGAGTTGTGGTTGTAAGCTAAGCTAATCTTGAAAATATATATTTTTCATTAAGGCCTTCGCGATGAATTTCTAACAAAGTTCTACAATTTACACTCTCAAGTCTCAACACTCGACATCTATCTTGCAAATTTAAAAATATAATAAAATACTAAAAATCAGGTCATTCCAGATACCGAATCACAACAAACAGTTTATATATACTTATTTAAAGACACTAATTTGCTGATGATAGTCATGAGGGTATGGGCTATGCGGCCACTTATCTGACCAATCAGATCTAACTATTACTTTCTAACACGTCGAATTCGCGTTGTTTACGACCACGAAGGCTACAATTTGGAAAAAAAAAAAACTGTAAGTCTCTGGCCTTCCCCCTATTCTCTGTCTACAATATCATATGCTGGAATAGCCTACAATGTCTCAATCACATACATCTTTTTACTCTGATTCTCTCATTGATCCTGATCTCTTACTATCAGATAGCTTTCCTGAGATACCAGAATTCTCAAGCAGCCAAGCGACCATCTCCTTAAATTCGAATTACTTTCCTCCTCAACCAGCTTATGCCTCAAAAGGCCTTATACACATTGGGCCTACATTACAACGTATCTAGGTTTTATATGAGACTTATCCCGATATGGAGGACTCTCGGAAACAATTTATTGAGTGGTAGCTTACGACAGGATATAGTAAGCAACAGAAGAGAAGTAACATCGATTAGGATAGCAAAAAGACATCAGATATCTGGCAAGACTTTGAGCAAGTAGCACATGAACGAATAGGACAAAACGAATAGGACAACCTAAGGTTAAATATAAGCGTTAGTTACTACTAAATCTTGCTAAGATCACTATTATCTAGATACGACAGTCTCAGGTATATTTCAATACTTACCTCCTTTAACAAAAAAATACTGAATCTGATTGCTACCGCTCGTCTCCTATTTCGAATTGTTAAACATTCAGCCTTTCATGACCTCCTTCAAACTACACAATTTGCCGAATTGAAACTGGAAATTTCCTCTGCGCGTACTATCCGACGTCTTCTTGATGATAATGTAAAGGAAAAGCAGTCAAATATGCTGAACAGACTCCCAACGGGAAGTTATTTATCAATTGCGCTAGATTGCTGGACATCTCCTTTCTTACAGGCGTTCATGGCAATAACTGGATATTTCCTTGATCAAGGTTGGAATCACTGTAAGGTTCTTCTTGGATTTGAGCCATTAGATGGCTCGCATTATGGTGTCCACCTTGGTAAAACTGTAACCCAAATCTTTCAGCAGCATAGTATCACGGACAGAGTGCTCTCAGTCACTACTGATAATGCGTTAAATAATAATACAAGGATAACAGCTAATCAGGAAGTTGGCCAATCTCTAGCACTTGATAAGGACCAACTATTCTGCATTCCGTGCAATACTCATGTTATACAACTAAGTCTCAGAGAGCTACTTGGAAAGCTTAAAGCAAATCGATAAGATAGAGTCTACATGGGTAGATATACCACAGCATCTACAGCAATTGAACATCTAACGATATCCAAATATTGTTCGGACTCTTAAGAAGGTAGAAAAAAAATTTCGTACCTCATATTTCGGCCGAAATATCTCTTACCCTGTTTTTCAGCATTTTTGGATTTCACAAATGTGTTATCAAAAACTAGAGATGTAACTATTCACTATATCTTCAGCATCTATAACAAGCTGTTCAATCATCTTGATCTTGCGAAGAAGAAGCTACAACGCAAATCAGTCTCTTGAAAAAAGAAGATACTATCAGCACTTGAAGCTGCAGATGCAAAGCTCAGCAAATACTATAGAGAGACGGATAGTGAGTCCTATAGCTCAGTATATACTATTGCAACTATCCTATGTCCATCAAAGAAACTTCGATAATTTGATAATTCAGACTGGAGAGGCGATGATGAAAATGGAAATAGGGTTAACTGGATGAGACATTACCAGGGCATTCTTCAGTCAAAGTTTGATCGCTATCAACAACGATACTACAGAGAAGAGCAACCAGCTGATGTTAGGAGAGTATCTCATTCAGTAATAGATGAGCTTGATAAGCTATGTGACTCACAGACAGCTCTAGAGGCTGAGGTTGATCGCCGAGATGATAAGCTTATTCAGTATCTTGCAAAAGGTAAATCTAATTATCTAATTTGCTATTCATATAGTTACTAACTATGATAATAGGTTTTATGAAAGGTAATCCTCGGATATTCCAGAAAGATCATGCACAAGAATATCCTGTCCTTGCAAGACTTGCACGCGATATTCTATTTATACCAGCAAGTGGAGCTGGTATTGAACGGCTTTTCAACTGTACTCGTAATATATGCCACTATCGTGGAGGGCAATTAAAAGAGGATACAATCAAAGATCTAATGATTCACCTCTGCTCAACAAAATTTGAACGTGAGCATAGTGAGCTTGATTTGATCAGAGAGTAACTCTCTATTGGAGAGGCTACACTATATGATCAGGAAACTAAGCCTATTCCTACACTTGCTGAGCTTGATCCAATCAGTGAAGATAAGGAGCAAAAACAGGAAACAGATAATTTATCTGATGATTCAGACAATAAGCTGCTTAAGCAAATATTATCTGCAACTCAGCCTATAGCATAACGCAAGCGAGCAACCAGTGCCACTGAGCCTCAGGATATTACTGAGAAATACACACAAGGGCGATCAGGAAGGATTCGGAAGAGGCCAAAAATGCCAGATAGATTTGAGATAGACAAGATATAATGTAAATAGTCAAGGCCTGTATTTACAAGTAGATCAAGAGCTTGCCAGGTTAAATCCACGGATTAATAAAATCAAAGAAAGAAGGAGTCGCTGTAGCCTGGGATACCAGCTGTATTAATATCTATTAGGAACAAAGAATCAGGATCTTAATTTCTCATTTTGTTGATCTTACATACGTACTTGATTTTCTAGCCAGGCCGATGGCTTTCCCTTTCCGTTTTAGTGCTCACCCCTCGCCGCTTTTTGCTCACTGAGTAGACCTGAGCACACCCCGAGCAGCCTAAGGCGATCACTGAGCACGGAGTGAGCGGAAGACTGAGTGCCCTGGGCGATTAACCTCAATAAACTGCCCCGTTATGACCCTTTGCCTTTCATATCCTTATATATTCCACCCCTCGGAGGTTGGATAATTCAACGCTAACAAAATAAACCCTGTCAACTCCTGTCTCAAGACAACCATGCCACGGGCAAAGATTAGCGCGCAAGGCGAGTATGGACTTACAATGGGGAACAGTTCTTTGGTTAATGTTACAGGCCTAGACACAGTCTGCTGGGGATGCCAGCGCTAAGATGGTCTATAATACACACGCAATATTACCTCTCATTAATTATTGCACAGTAAATCATGTGAAAAGGGGACTCATACGCAATTGGTTGGATATGTTGCTGCGGCTGAGCCTACCAATTGACACCCAACGCAGCCTCATCCCCAACCCACACCTTCTTTCCTCGAGAGCCACGCATTGAGCGCTTTTTCTAGGTCAAATACAAGCCCCCTCCCCGCCATACTGAGTTCTATGACAAACTTTGAGCGAACTGGGCGTCCTCGTGCGCAAACACCACCGACCGCAGCATATTAGTGCCTCATTCCGCTTTTCCTCTCGAATACGCCGTGAACCCCTTTCCAGAATGGCTTTCCAGGCCTGTGGCCAGCCTAGAACCCATAACGACTACACTGTGGGATGGGTCTGCGCTCTACCGAAAGAACAGACCGCGGCTACAGCCATGCTGAAGAAGCACGCCGATCTCCCAAAGCCGCCCAATGACCCCAACACATATACCCTTGGGTCAATCAGCCATCATAACGTTGTCATATGCTGCCTACCAAGTGGGATTTACGGCCAGATACAAGCAGCCGCCGCTGTTAGCTGGATGATATCCGCTTTCCCGTCGATAAAGTTCGGCCTTATGGTCGGCATTGGGGGTAGTATTCCGACCAACGACGTTAGACTTGGTGATGTTGTGGTCAGTCAACCGGTCGATAATTTCCCTGGTGTGGTGCAATGGGACCTTGGCAAGGCGAAAGACGGTGGTAAATTCGAGCGACGTGGCGCACTGAACATTCCCCCACTCTCGCTCCTAACGGCTTTATCGAAATTGAAGACAAAAAACGAGATGATGGGCTCAAAGATACCGACGTATGTGCAGGAACTGGGAAAGAAGTGGCCAAGACTAGCGCCGAACTATGTAAGGTCGAAATCATTCAAGGATGTATTGTTTGAAGCAGACTACAGCCATGTCGGGCAGAATGCAATGCATTGTGGGCTCTCCTCAGAGGACGACGATCACGATAGCGACAAAAGACATCCGTGCCGGTTCTGCGACAAGACTAGGATTGTGAAGAGGTCGCAGAGAGATATGGCTGTGCAATTTGGTCTCATAGTATCGGGTAACAAAGTTATCGAAGACGCTACCGTCCGAGATAAGCTGAACCGCGATCTTGGTGGTCGCGTTCTTTGTATCGAAATGGAAGCGGCGGGACTGATGAACAACTTCTCATGCCTCGTCGTTCGAGGGATTTGCGACTATGCAGACTCACACAAAAACGACGCTTGGCAGGAGCACGCTGCTGCTGTAGCGGCTGCGTTTGCAAAGGAGCTTCTAGAGTGTGTACAGCCAAGCGATGTTGACCATGAGCAGCCAGCGAAGGGAAAGATAGACAAGAGTTAGTCGGCCACAGGTTTACTTTCTAACTCCACAACCAAATTCTAATGATATATTAGTTCATGACTGTGTATCTGCGACGGCTAGGGATGTCAAGTCCATAAGGTCCGGACTAGGAAAACAGGAAGAACTTGAGATACTCGACTGGCTTACCCTGACTAACTACGGTTCTCAGCAGAGCGACAGTCTCCGGAGGCACCAGCCTGGGACCGGTCAATAGTTTTTTGATTCTGCAAAGTACCAGACTTGGTTGAAGACGGAGGGCCAGGTGTTGTTTTGTCCAGGAAATCCCGGCGCTGAGAAGACAATCCTCACATCGATAGTGGTGCATGATCTCAACAAACAATTTTCCAAGGACGCAAAAGTCGGCATTGCGTACATCTACTGCAAATTCGGCCAACAAGGAGAGCAGACGGCGGAAGACTTAACAGCCAGTTTAGTCAAACAGCTAGCTGGCAAGCAGCCCTTTCTACCCCAATTCGTGAAAGAACTGTACGATCGCTACAAAGTCCAAGGAACACGACCATTGCTTGATGAACTTTCAAAAGCGCTCCATTCCGTGTCGGCTATCTATTCGCGAATTTTCGTCTTGGTTAACGCACTTGATGAATGCAAAATATCCGATGGCTGTCGATCGATTTTCCTGTCGGCGATTTTCTCCCTCAAGTTGCGTAAAGCGAATATCTTTGCGACTTCACGGCCTATCCCTGAGATAGCAGAGAGGTTTGAAGGGGCCACGACGTTGCCAATACATGCAAGAGAAGACGATGTGCGACGATATCTGGACGCCCAAATGTTCCAATTGCCGCATTTCATCGCCGACAGCATTGAGATGCAAGATGAAGTCAAGACTGCAATCATCCGATCAGTTGACGGCATGTATGTAAAATCTCTCAAATAAGACACAGAAAATTCAAGCTAATCGGGTCTAGGTTCCTGCTGGCACAACTTCATCTCGATTTGCTAATTGGGCAAAGATCGCTTGCATCCGCCCGAACTGCTTTGAAAAGTCTGCCAACGGGATCCGAGGCATATAACAAAGCATACGAAAATGCGATGGCCCGAGTTGAGGGGCAAAATGAGAAACGAGCATACCTTGCCAAAGAAGTTCTTTTATGGATCACTTTCGCAAAGAGAACTCTTTTTGCAAGAGAGCTTCAACATGCTCTTGCAGTAGAAGTTAGAAAACACAAACTTGACGAGGAAAACCTACCCCGAGTTAAAGATATGATCTCAGTATGCGCTGGACTGGTCACTGTGGACGAAACAAGCAGCATTATACGTTTGGTACATTACACTACCCAACAGTACTTTGAACGAACACACACTAAGTGGTTCCCTAACGCGGAAAATAATATTTCGGGAATATGTGCAGCCTATTTATCATTTAGTGTGTTCGGGAGCGGGATTTGTGAAACAGACGCCAGGCTCGAGGAACGACTGAAGTTTAACCCGCTCTACATGTACGCCGCCTGCAATTGGGGACATCACGCCCGTGATGCTTCGGCTTGTCCTCAGACCGTCATCAAGCTTCTCGAGAAAAAAGCTCAAATGGAAGCGTCGATTCAAGTATTGATGGTTTCCGGGATAAGATTGGGTGGTTACAGCCAGAGGTTTCAAAGGCAGATGACAAGTCTTCACCTGTCAGCTTATTTCGGAGTTGAGAAAGCAGCTGCGGTCCTCCTCAAGACGGTTAAGCCTAATTTGGAAGACAGCTCTAGGTCGACGCCATTGTCATACGCTGCAAAGAATGGCCACGAGGCAGTGGTCAAATTACTGCTCGAACACGGAGCCAGTACTTGCCTTAGAGACTCAAATGGCCGAACATCTTTATTGTGGGCAACCTTGCACGATAACATACCCGCTATAGCGCTATTAGTCGAGCATAGCGCTAGTATTGTTTCTATGGATGTATACGGCGACACACCTCTAAGGTGGGCAAGAATTAACAACAGTGAACCTGCGGCCATGTTGCTACTAGCAAAAGACATAAAGCTATACTCCAAACTCAGCAGTCGTCTAGAGATGTTCTTTTGGGCTGCAGAAAATTGCCATCAGAATGTGCTTAAGCTGCTACTCCAAAACGGGGTGAACATCGACTGCAGACAGAGCATTACGTGTATGCGTTCAGGTTTATTAAAAGCTACCAAGGAAGGAAATGAAGAAGCTGTGAGATTTTATCTTGAGGCAGGGACAAATGCTCATTCGAGTGACTTCGCTGGGGATACACCTTTGTCAATAGCCGCTGGTAGAGGATCTGAAAATATGGTGCAGCTTCTTCTCAAACATGGCGCCAATGTCAACTTGCTTGTTGGACGAATACCGCTGATGTCGGCAGCTTTTTCAGGAAACCAGAAAATGGTCAAGCTGCTCATTGAAAAAGGCGCAGACGTCAATTTTAAGGATGTATATGGCCGACTACCACTGATGACAGCGGTAAAGGAAAGACATCTAGCGGTGGTTGAGCTGCTTCTCAAAGAAGGTACAAATGTTGATTCCGAGGATGGATGTGGGAGGAGGCCGTTGTCACAGGCTGCAGAAATTGGATGCGAGGAAGGCGTTGAGCTGTTGCTGAGGCACAGTGCGATAGTTAATTATAAAGATCAAGATGGCAGGACACCGTTATGGCGCGTCGCAAAAGGGAAACATAAAGGAGTCGCTAAACTACTTTTGGAGTACGGCGCCGATGTTAATTTGGAAGGCATTGACGGTAGCACACCGCTATCAATGGCCATTATGAATGGGCGCATGGACATTGTCAAGCTATTCCTCGATCACAGTGCTGGTTCTGTCTCTATGAACACTGATTATGGGCAAAGGCTGCTATACTGGACTGTCAGCAATGGTGACGAGAAGATGATGCGGCTCCTGCTACAAAAAGGAAGAAGTGTTGATTCCACGTGCACTGAACATAGTCGGACACCGTTGTCTTGGGCCGCAGCAGAAGGGAAGAGCGAAATGGTCAAGCTCGTGCTTGAGAAAAAGGCAGAAGTAAATCTGGCAGACAGCAATGGTCAAACACCACTATTTTGGGCTGCAGAAAGAGGGCATGATGCAGTGATCAAGCTCCTGCTTAAGAGCGACGCAGAGGTCAATATAGCAGGCAGTAATGGTCAAACGCCACTATTTCGGGCTGCAGA
>NW_026516053.1:0-11696 GCF_023601865.1 Aspergillus affinis | reverse complement strand
TACCCACCGAGCATATACCTACATTCAGTTGAATCGATAGGATATCTGCTTAGGGCAATGACCAAGTCAACCGACACATAACCACATTATATAAATAGAACTAATAGCTCATGATATCTTTAGAGGAAACGACATAATGACCATAGTAATCACTAGATAAATATATATATATATATATATATATAGTACATCCAGTTAGATGGATTATACGAGGTAACATCTTGGGTGAGCGGGATTTACTCAGTATAGTATTCATAGCCCACTTCACAACCTTCCAAGAGCTCATAGCCTTTTATGAATACATAGCGAGGTTACATAACTAGATATGCAATTTCCATGGATCCCATGTTTGATTATTTTTGTTTTGGATATTCGAGATTGGAAAATTTGGTGGTTAACGGGGCAATACGATAATTGGTATTTAAACAGGTGGTAACGAACAACCAGATAGTTAACTAATTAGCGGCCGTTGGGGCTTTGGTAAACCCATTTAATCATAACTAAGAGCCTCTAAATAGTTTAAAAATGGCAAATACTAGCCCAGAAGCAGCCAAAGCTGTAACGCTCAGACCCACAATAAGTCCTTGCTCAAAGTACGAGAGCTGATGGCCAGCAGGTTGCGCAAGTCGTTTTAAATCCAACCAATCACGGCGCGAAGTTGAATGGCTGTCCTGCAGAATGGCCTTGTTGGTAGAAAAGTCCTCTGGGCGGTAAGGGAGAGTGAATGTATCGTGTGCTGAGCTAGGAGCAATCATAGCTGTAGGTAGAGGGCAAGGTCAGTTCTAGCTTTTCCAAGGGCTGGATCAAGGAAGCTCACTCACCGAATGACCGTGGTGGAATACAGTTGATAAAGCAGTGCTCTGATTTCAGGAACTGTGCAAGATACCAGGTTTCCTTCTTCTGCCCGAACAGGTAGGTTGCAGTGGCGGACATGCCAGTGTTCCTAGACAGATTAGTCGATAGTCTTGCGATTCATGGACTGAGCGTCCACTCTTACACTGTGTTCCACAAATCAATTCCTTGGTCCAAGCTGCGCGTTGGAATCAACAAAACGCCCTGGTACGACTGTGTCAGCAATTTTGCGACCTGGCCGATAGTCTCGGGGTTTGTTGGACTGCATAGATCAGGTCAGCTGGCCGATAGTTTGGGATTCAGATCCTGTGGACCTTACTCAGTGGATTGCAAAACGACCAATCGAGGCAGTTGATCAGGTCGGCTGGACGACATTTTCTTCTGAAGCGAGGGAAAGAGAGCCTTTAAGCTACTGGCTATCTCCTTAGTTGTGGGAGTTTCCAGCAAATGTGCCCCAGCCTCCCCCGAGGTATCCATGTGACGCTTCAGAATCGCATGGAATTGTTGAAGAATGCTTTCATCCACAAAGCAGAGACGAGGCATCCTTCCACTGTGCTGGACAGGAGCATTCAGAATTGAGTCTCTCACCCAATTTGCGGCCATTTCCAGTGCGGGTGTGCTACGGTCGATAAAGATGGCAGGCAAACCGGGCGCCGGGGTATGGATTCGCGCCATCGGATTGGTTTTCCGCAGCACAGTCGCAAGTTCAGAGCCGGTTGCGGAGTCTTGCAAGACAGCGGATTCAAAGTGTAGAACGCCGAAGTCTGTGGAACTCAGCGGCTGGTTCACGAGGCCTACCGCCTCATAGTCCAGGCTATCTCGGATAATGGCGTAAAGCAGTCGGCTGACCTCAGGCGCTTCAATGCACAAATGGACAAGGCAGCAACTCCCAGCAGCAACAGCAGCAGTCAAGGGCAAGATAACAGACGATATGGGACATGGCAGGGCGGCTTGGATCAGCAGTGGGCCCAGTGCCACTGAGTTCGAGGGGGCTGAGCGACCTGCCTGAATGGACCTTTCTTTCGCGAGCGCGGAAGGGAAATCAAGTTGATCGTAAAGCTGTTGCACGCCATCGAGTGCGCATTCGATCTCTTCCACGGCGCTAGCTTCGGGGACATCGAAATCTGTGGCGGGGTTGCAATCAGTATCAAAGCTTGCGAGCTGGTTGGGCCGTTTCTGCAATCGACAAGCGAAGTGATACACATACCCGCCGCAAACGCAGCTATCAATTGAGACCGAGCTTGCTTCAAGGCGGCATGTAAGCGAGCAATTTCTTTCTGTCTTTGAAGCACGTTTTCCAGACGACCCTCAGTCCAGGCTGCCAGGACGGCCTCATACGTCTCCGTGAGCGACATGATGTGAAGGTTGTCCGACGTTGGCTAAGTGACGAAAAAAAAAAAAGAGGTCTGCAAGCATGACAACAGAGCAGTGTTTCCGTCTCCTTCGCAATGAGCTTTCTGCTTTGATCCCTGGCAGCAGCAGTATAAAGGTAGGGGGCAGCCGAAGGTGCAACTAGATTGATTTCCCCGTCTCGGCTCGGCTCCACACATGGAACCGTGCGCCAACCCAGTCCCACACGTTACCCGTACGCAATTGATGTCGCCCCCAAGTCGAGGACACTCGGGGCTCAAAGGGAACGTGCAGAAGGTGACGAAAACCTGAGAACTCATTTTTACTCAACAAATCCCATCCTGTACCTGTGACCGCATGGAAGTGGCACAACTCAACGGAATGGAGGTTCCTCAGAAAAGTACAGGGAGAGAAGTCCTCTTGCCGCACCTTGCTCTATCATGTACACTAACGTTGCTGGTTTCTTGAATCAGAATCAACCCCGGTGTTCCTCTTCGCCCACGGCTCCACCATGATGCTGGGTGAAGAGTCGGAGCCTGCCAAAATCTGGGAGGAGGTCGGAAACGAGGCCTTGCGGCGCGGAGTGAAGCGAATAGTTATGATGGTGAGATTGGACACTCTTGAGGCCCAGGGGTCTCGTCTCCTGTCGATATCGTGCTAATCGGTTCTCATCGAGGGTAACAGGGTGCTCACTGGGCGACCCTGGGAGATGCCGTGGAAGTCAGCATGAACCCAGACCCCAAGAAGCTGCCGATGGGTGGCGTTCGCGACGACCGCTATTTACCCTACAAGTTGATGCCCGATCTCGACGGAGGGCAGGAAGTACTTGACAGGCTTTGTGCCGCAGGCTTCAAGGCCCGTGCAGCGCCGAAGTTTGACTGGATTCATGACACCTTCCTGGTGATCATTCGCATGTTTCCGCACTGCGTGCCTCTCCCAACGGTAATCGTTTCGATGAATGCTCGGTACGACCCGCACTTTCATGTTAAGATGGGTGCTTCCCTGCGCCCAATGCGAGATGATGGTACATTGATCATCGGTAGCGGGGGCTCAGTCCACAATCTGTACCGGAATCACTGGGAACACATGTTCCGCTTCAGTGACAATTTTGCGCAACCGGTGCCTCCAGATGATTGGGCATTACAATTTCGTCAGGCTGTGGAGGATGCTATTCTTTGCAACAAAGGCCCGCAATTACGACGTGCATTGACTCGACTCATGAAGCACCCACGCTTTAGAGAAGCCCATGGAACGGATGACCACTGGATGGCGTCATTGTTTGTTGCTGGTGCTGCGGGTGGTATAAATGAACGAGGTCCTAACGTGGTGATGGGTGAATGTTGGGAGCTTGTAAATATGTGTAACACTCAATACCAGCTGGGCTCGTGGGATTAGTGTAAGGGATTAGTATAAGGGGTAGGTGATTGGGGTTTGATGCAATTCTAGTCTTTTTTCTATTGAGATTTTCGAGACCCGAATGGTTGAAGTTCAGTTTTCACAACTATAAGTATCGGAAGAGTGGAGGCGGCTGTATCTTACTCTCGGATTGGCCGTGACAGGATATCTGCATTGCGGTTCCATCACCGCGACGAGCAGTGGAGCATATTCGCGTGGGATTTCTCGGGAACTCTCAAAAGCAGAGGCCTTGCTCTACAAATAGGTACACTTTTGACTAGGTTTCATCCCTTCTATGACGTGCTTATGAAACCTTTGAGCAAAGACACCTCTCTGCGTGGAAGATACCGGGAAATCTTTCGAAACAGACAAGTCGCCCACCCATGAAATACTGGAATCGCGTTCGTGTACACTATCAACAGCATGGTGGGCAGTGTTCTCACTGACCGCAAGCAAGCACACAGACTAGAATTCACCGCCAACTGTCCCAACCCCAACATCGGTCAGCCGCCCAGCGGTATTTCTCCACAGTGAGGACCAATTCTAGTGAGACTTAGCCCGGGTTCTTACACATGGTGGTGTTGCATGCGAACTTACGGCAATCATGGAGCATCCTGCAATCATGAACCAGCCCACCGCCATAAACAGCGGGTTCTGCCGCCGTTGCTCGCGATCTAGGTTTTTGTTGACTGGGCGATAGTCAGGCAGACGGCGATACGGCTTGTGCCACCAAGCTGGGTTGGACACTGGGTAAGGGACCAACGGGTGCGGCGCAAGTGTGGGATCAAACTCGACTGACTGTGCTTCCCGCTCCATGTGACCAGCAACAGTAGCTAGTCTCCCGGTCTGTTGCGACATGTGCGGTTTCTCGGAAGCAGAATAATGTATACCATAGTCACTGATGAGCGGAGCCTTCTGCCCTGCTTCCGTTTTTGCTGTCACTGAGACCATGGCGGAACAAAAAAGATGATGTTGGTGTGTTAGGAAATCATGCCCAGTTACCTGGCGGCTATGAGGTCAAGAATAAGGCCGTATAGTCCTATATTGTGGGATTTCATGCGCCCTTTCTGAACTCTCCCCACAGATGGAGCTGCTTTGTCAGCCGGGCCCCATGCGTGTGTGCCGGCTAAACCAACCGACCGTGTGGAGCCGAGCCGAAAACAGGAGACGACGATGCCGAGGAACCGGTGTTGTGCCGTGACATTGGATAACCACCACCCGAGACGAGACATAGATAGAACGTTTCGTCAACTGATCGATGGATTCCCTCTCCTTCTCTCTCCTTTTCTCTATCTTTACAAGATATATATATATACCGTTTTTACCGCTTTTCCACTATGGCCGAAAACAAATTCGTCAATATTGACCGCGAGAGCTTCCCCTATGTCTTCATGAAAAATGTGGACATCCCGTTAAAGACACACGAAAAGGGTATTCTTCGGTGTAATGTCTATCTCCCTAAAGATAGCGTCCCATTTGGCTCGAAGACGTATCCTGCCATTGCCACGTACGGTCCTTGTATGTACCCGTCCTCAACCGTGGAGACAGCAGAATGAATTAACGATCAAATTCTTGCGACAGACGGCAAAGACGTTCCGTATGAGAGCTTTTTCAAGAAGAGTTGGGATCAGGTCAACCCTGAGATGAAATCAGCTCATTCATCTTGGGAGACCCCTGATCCAGGCTTCTGGACGCGCCAGGGTTATGTCATTGTCCGCGTCGACGAACGAGGAGCCGGGCAGAGTCCCGGGGAGCTCGATACGATGTCGCGTGGGACTAGCGAGGCATTCTTCGATGTCGTCGAATGGGCTGCGGAACAGGAATGGTCCTCCGGCAAGGTGGGTTTGCTGGGGATTAGTTACTATGCTGGCACTCAATGGAGAGTCGCCGCGCGTCAACCAAAGGGTCTCGCTGCGATTATCCCTTGGGAGGGCATGAGCGACTACTATCGTGACCGGGTTCGCCACGGCGGTATCCTGTCGGATCGATTTATCGGTGGGTCCTCTCCATTCCAGAGTGGAGACCACGTTGCTTATGTAGGCTTTACGGCGACAGATTTCTGGTGGCACAACGGTGTTCAGCCTAATCAGTACGGGATGCCCGGCCGCGCTGCTCGCAAATGGGGTGACAATACTCTTGAAGGCGACTTGGATCCTGAAACTTTGGTCAAAAATCGCCGCAACCAGACTCTGGACACTGCAACTCACAAGTACATGGATGAGGAATACTATAAGTCAAGGAACTTTGATCTCTCCGATATTCAGGTTCCTTTGCTGAGTGTCGCTAATTGGGTAAGTACCAGTTCCCGGAAATTTTCGATGCGAAGCGTGTTGATCAAATGGACCTAGGGTGGCATTCTGCTTCACCTGCGTGGAAATGTAGTCGGTTGGATGCGTGCATCCTCGTCTTACAAGTTCTTACGTTTTATCGTTGGCCGTCACGATCTACCTTTCTATTACCCTCATTCTGCCAAACTGCAGCTCTCTTTTCTGGATGCCTTCTTGAAAGGCAACGACTATGACGGTTGGACGTCGGGCAAGCAGGCTCGGGTCAACATCTGTGTGCGGAAAGGAAACTGTGGGGTGGATGACCCCGAGAGGGAATTGAATTTCCCCAATCGCGACGAGAGCAATTGGCCCATCCCGGACACCCGATATACGAAGTTTTTCCTCACTCCAGACCGGATGCTATCTCAGCAACCGAGTCTGGTGATAGACACTTGCACCTACGATGCGCTCAATGAGTATGTTCTTCCCAGAGGTTTCGATATGCACTCAACTAATGATGTGATCACTTCCACACAGCGAGCCTATCACCTTCGCCTACCGTACCGAATCCGTCCTTGAAATTACCGGCCATATTGTTGCCCATCTGACCGTTTCCTGTTCACGACTCAGTGCAGAGGCGACAGTGCCTACTGAGGTCGATTTGTTTGTCACCCTGCGCAAGCTCAATGCCAATGGTGAAGAGGTGTTTTACACTGGTACCATGGGCGACCCTGTGCCTGTTGTGAAGGGCTGGCTACGGACATCGCTTCGCAAGATCAACACGACGCACCCCTTCCACCAAGATATCTTGCCCTACCGCGATTACTTCGGTAGCGACGTGCAGCCGGTGTATGAAGGCGAGAAGTATAAAGTGGATGTTGAGGTTTGGCCTACAAGCACTGTCCTCGAGCCTGGCGAGACTCTGGTACTTGAGATTGCTGGACATGATACTCAGGGGGTGGGTAAATTCTCCCATGAGCATCCCAAGGATCGCGACCCGAAAGCTCTGGCGGGACTTAATCACATTGAGGTCGGCCAGGAGCAAAGTTGGATTGTTCTTCCTATCATTCCGTCTCGGTAGATCAGTGTGGAGTCACCTCAGTGATTACCAATCTCTCCTCCGAGCAAGAAGAGCCTACACTTGAAGACCCCAGACATAACATGATTCAATCAAACGTGGCCATAATGACATGGTTAGTACAATTACCTGGGCTCGTGGCGGTACTCGGGTCATCTCGGAATCACGAGATCAAACTGCTCGGTTGTGGGATTCCACTGCCGGTCAGTGCAAAGTTTTAGAAGGCCATACCGGCACTATTAGCAAGTTCTCTAGTGATCGCGAGGGAGGTAACCTGGTAATATCTGATGGCAACATCGCCCAGGTGTGGGATCGAATTGAGGGTGATCTGACGGTTTGCCAAGGTTTCGCAGGTTTTGTTAATGACATTGTGTTGGCCGTCTCTCTAGACGTAATTGCTAGTAATGTACACTTAGGAATATCGAATGATGAAGGTCTAATTCTTTCAATCTAGCTGCAAACGATGGTTTAAATACATGAAGAATAATAAGCAATCTAGCCTAAAAAGTCAGTTAGAAGAGACATAACTTTTGAACCATGGAGATAACAGAAAACTCTGCATAATCCTCGGGGATCGGTAGTTACCAATACCGATATCCGGAATAGGAAAGTCTCCTATGTGACTAGCGGTCACATACGGTTGACACATTGTCTGGTCTCTCGACGGGAGCCAAGTCGCATCAGCATTTAGTGGTCATACTGTTCGGGTCTGGGACCCGACTACCGGCCATCAGCTCTCTATTCTCGAAGGCCATACCGGCACTATTTACAAGATTGCTTGGTCTCCGGTAGGGCTGGAATCGAATATCGAATAGTCGAATATTCGAAAATAATAGTAATTTCGAATACGAATAATCTATAAATTCCAGCTGACTAATATCTTTTCAAATAAAATTCCTCTATTCGAAAATTATTCGACATATTCGAAAATTTAGCACGCGCCCACCACCAAGCCCTCTCATTTATATAGATCCCTCAATAATACCAGCCGTCTCATTGTTTCTCTATGCAGGGAGTGTCTTCGTAAGCCTAACAAATCCCTCCCACTATTGAAGAGCCTCTCTACTATAGGTTCTGGGCTTTCTTTTGGCTTGTTTAAACGAGGTCTTTTGAAGATATGGTCTTCTGTAGGCACTTCATCGTCGCTTCCATCATTCAAGAGATGATAGTCTATCCTCTGAGATCGCTGAAGTCGTCTCGGAAGGTAAGGAGAGGCATCGTCCATTGTAGGTAACGAATAAATACAGCTGTCAGTCTGCAACAGGATATTGAGGTAAACAACGAGTGCGCGACGAAACTACACTAAGTCGCGCGGGATTTATTTGGAGCGTCAATCAATCATTTCATGCGATCGAAATTCTGCCAAGAACTTTGAATATTTTTCAATATTCGAATATCGAATACGCATAATAGCTCCCTAGATATTTTCGGATTCAAATAAGACGATATAAAGATCTTTTCGAATACGAATATGGAAAATCCCTATTCGATTCCACCCCTAGTCTCCGGACGGAGGTCAGGTCGCATCAGCGTCATTTGATGACACCGTTCGCGTCTGGGATTCGACTACAGGCCGTCAGCTCTCCATATGTGAAGATCATAACCACACCGTTTCTATGGTTACATGGTCTCATGATGGAAGTCAAGTGGGGTCTACATCAGAAAACGGAATCGTTTTATCAGAGACCCAGGGACCGGCCAGTGCATAGGGGTGTAACGAATACGAATATTCGACGGTTTTGACGATGTCGAATATTCGGTCGAATATCTTAATTTCCCAAATAGGCTACCTAGTGCATCCCCTAAACAAGTTAGTGTATTAAATTTTTAATGCCAGTCAGGATATCGGAAGCTTCATATTCATGATTTTGGGATAGATTTATCACTTTATCACTTTATAAAACCTTTATGAAAAATTGTGGTATTGAGGATGCGAACCAGAGGGATTGGAATTGATTTCTTCGCTTTGAATGATGGTTTAGATCCTACTTCTGAAGCAAGTTAGGCAACTGATTATTCTCAATCATTCAACGATGCAATTGATCCTCTATTGATTATAGAAAATGTGTCAAATCAATCATATGCCCAGTCCCAGGAGCCTCAATCGCTTTTACCTGAATCAGCCACTACTTCAGTAGCTGAATGTATTACCTCAGACCTTCCTTTCCCTGTAACACCCTATTCTTTCGTCCGATCTCTATCAAACAGATCGCAACCAACTATACCGAATACAATCAACAATCAGGAACAGAATGGCTGGTTTTGGTCATATTTCAATCAGAGATTGGCTTAAAAATAGCAAGAAAAGGATGATAAGAGATCTTGATATATGCTGTTCATTGAATGACCCTTCAAGAAATCAAAAATGTCTTTGGAAAACCTCTGATTCAAAACGTCATGGCTCTACAACCAACATGGTGCAGCATCTTGAGAAGAAACATGATCTTCGCCCTCCACATCGCGAACCACGTCAAAAACAACCCATAATACGATCACTCTTGAAGCAGAAGCCGCTTGAGACAAAGCCTATACGAGAACAAATAGAGTCAAATATACTCCGCTGGATTGTTATGGAGAAAATACCCTTTATGTGACGAACGGCTACGCTGGCGATAAGAAATCGCGGAAATGTAGGGGATGCATTCAACGAAGAAACTAAGCTAGGTTGTGAAGCTAGTCCCGATCTGGTAGTTAGGTCATAGGGTATCGCGAAGGAAGGTGTGGCAGAAAAATACCGCTACACTAAAAAGGGTCAACCCTTAGTAGTAAGGGTTTTTCTAGTGTATATACGCGGCGACAGAAGGTCTTCGGAGGCTGGTCACAGTCCGTGACACTTTACAGCTCTTGAATCTGAAGCTTTTCAATCAATTTTTGTCAATATTACTGGATTTACCTTTCCATCATTTTCTCGACAAGTTTTAAAGGGTCGATAGAATAATATCCCAATTCTAGACATAATTGGTCATTGGCTCACTGAGTCTTTTGAATATAGAGAAAGAGTTCTTGAATTCAAAGACCTGCCCGGCCCACATAGTGGAGAGAATCTCACTTCCGCAATTGAAGATTCCCTTATTGAGCTTGACATTGAATGCAAGGTGATTGCAATTACTAGCGATAATGCCAGTAATAATAAGAAAATGAGCTTGCTGTTGTCTCAACGCTTGAAAGAAAAGCATAGAGATAATGTCTTATCTCGTGATATGGATCATTTTATTCGATGTCTCGCCCATATTTTGAATCTGATTGTCAAGGATATCCTTTGCTGCTTGAAGACTGGGACTATCCAAGAGGCCGATACAATTTGCAATAATTTCCGAGAAGAAGAGGTTGAGATGCAAGAACCTTTGTTAAAGCTTCGTATTCTAGCTTTTTGGATACAGCGGAGTCCTTTACAACGTCATGCATGGCATGAAACATGCGAGGCATTCAATAAATCATCTAAAATGATTCAATATGATGTTGACACGCGCTGGAATTTTACCTTTCGCATGTTGAATGATGCCAGACAAGCAAGATTTCAGATTGATCGATTTACTGCAATATCTAATGATTTTCCTTGTTTTAAGCATAAGGATTGGGCACGACTTGATCAGCTTCATTGTCTTCTTGAAGCTTTCAATCAGTTTACCCTTCTTGTCTCCGAGCAGAGGCCTCAACTCAATTTAATTGTCCCTATATTCTACGCGCTTCATGACCTAATTGATGAAGCCTCTGAATGCAAGAGGAGATTCAAGGATCTAGACAAGAATATATCCTCAGCTGTTGCAAAAAGCTCAAAGAAGTATGAAAAATACTATTCCTTGGTAGATGATTGTAACATATATTACACAGCACACTTTCTGGATTCTCGCTTTAAAGGTGATCTTCTTCGCCAGGAATTGACAGATTCAACAACTGCGGAACTTATTATCAATGATGTTCTTAATACTCTTCATATGTCACGGACTGTGACCTGCCTCCGAGGACCTTCCTCGCGATACCCTATAACCTAACTCCCCGATACGGACTAGCGTCAGAGCTGTCACACATAACGCAACCACCTCCTGAATAGCTTCATAACTTAGCTTAGTTTCCTCGTCAAATGCATACCCTACATTCTCACGATTCCCTATCGTCAGTGTAGCCGTTCGTCACATCATATGGATTATCCTGCTGCTGAGGTAGAGGTTAATTATTCTACTACACGATCTCTGCCAACATTGAAAGCATTCAATTCAACTACATCCGGCTTATTGAAACGATTGCAACCAGAACTTCAACCACAAATGTCTGATATTGATCGATACTTCAGTCTTCCTCATGTGAATGAAGATAATACAGAAGATACAAACTGGCTATATAACTGGTGGAGGGTTAATCGGGCTGATTATCCTCGAATGGCTGCTGCTGCGCGGGATTATCTTGCTATTCCAGCCTCCGAGGTCTCAGTGGAGCGGCTGTTTAGTAAAGGAAGAGATGTTATTGGTATTCGGCGACACTCAATGACAGCTGATACAATGAGGATGTTGATGTTAATGGATAGTGCGTATAGAGAATAGTCAAGAGTATTCTGTCTTTCAAGATCAGCAAGATAATCTTGAAACTATAATAAAAAAATGAAGCTATTTACAAGTTCGCAACTTAACAACTGTTGAACTTAGCCACTCAACATGGTATATATATACAGTATAGTGCATATATTGTGACGGTCTACAAAGGAGCCTAGTAAAAGACTAGTTTGTTTATGACTCGTAGTCAAGGAATTTTCCCATGGA